>NW_025999990.1:47703077-47751423 GCF_001458135.2 Marmota marmota marmota | reverse complement strand
ACATATATAAAAGAACAAAAAATAGTGGGGCTAGGAATATAGCTCAGTTGGTAGAGTGCTTGCCTCACATGCACAAGGCCCTTGGTTCAATCCCTGGCACCTGGCACCACATATACAAAAATAAAAATAAAAGGCTGGTTTAAGCCACCATATCTGTCACTCAGTGATTGTTTCCATGACCAGTATTCTCACAGATCACACTAAGATGTGACCAACTGTACCTCCACCATCCCTTCCACAGATGACGTTCAAATGTAGCCACTGTTCAGAGTAAACTTATCCAGTACATTGACCAGAGGGTCCCAAACTTACTTGGTTCCCAGAAAGTTTCCATAATTTTTCCATGGACATCATTACCCTAAGTACATGTAGAACATCATTACCCTAAGTACATTTGAAGACACAAATAGTGTGACTCTACTTTGTGAACAACCAGAGACATGAAAAATTGTGCTCTATATGTGTACTGTGAATTAAAGTGCATTCTGCTGCCATGTTTAACAAATTAAAATAAATAAATAAATTTAAAATAATTTTCCCCCATGGATCTCTAGGCCAAAAGAAACCTTCAACAGTTCTACTAAGTAACTAATTAAGACCAATAAAAGACATTTAAAAATTTAGTATTTTTTATGTCTTCATGAAAAATATAATGGAAATAAATTATTTAAAAATTCTTCTATGACTACTATTACTTGCTAGTGGGATCC
Source organism: Marmota marmota marmota (assembly GCF_001458135.2). Lineage (NCBI taxonomy): Eukaryota > Metazoa > Chordata > Mammalia > Rodentia > Sciuridae > Marmota > Marmota marmota. The sequence goes on along the minus strand of NW_025999990.1, from coordinate 47,750,713 downwards.
TGTTTTACCTCTTGAGCAAGCTCCACAGAGCTTCTCAAATTTCAAAATCAGAAAGTACCACTCTCATTTTCCCTTCCACGCTCATTTGTAAGCAGGACTTGCTTCCATAGAAAAATCTAGTTTGGCAAAGTTGGATGTGATTAAAGAGAATGTAGCACGCTCTCATATTGAAATTGTGAACTTAAACTTGTAGTTACCATAGAGGTCCAACAGTTGTTGGGTATTGCATTTTCCCTAAAAAAAAATGTATAACATCACACAGCAAATTTGTGAGTCTACAATGGGTGCCTTGCTGTAGAAACCACAAATGTAAACATTTATAGTCTCACCAGGACAGAATCCCTAGAGAATGATGAGTGATTATTTCTCCTGTCCACTGGATCAAGTTATGCCAAAAACATTTTATTACTATTTTAAATAAATATTAAGGTAAATATTTCAAGAAGACATTTAAAAATTATTATTCTAATGATGGCATGTTTTTGGAAAAAATGCCTTACGAAATCCATATGTATCGATGACACCAATCCAGCACTCCCACAGTACTTGAAGTTTGCCAAGACTTATGCTGTACAGATGCTCCTTGATGTTCAATGGAGCTACATCTTGAAAACCCATTGTAATGTAAAAAGGGCGCTAAGTCAATTGCACTTAGTGCATCTTGCCTGCCAAACATCACTGCTCAGCAGCACCGCACATTGCAGAATAGCCATTGTCAATGCCTCAAGATAGTGGCTCAGTGTACCTGCCCAGCCTTGCAAGAGGATCATTCTGCTTATAACTAACCTGGTGAAAGATAAAAATGCAAAATTCAAAATATGATTTCACACCATTGTAAGGTTGAAAAATTTTTAAGTTGAATCATCTATTTTGATTTATTTAAAATTGGTGCATTATCATTATACATAGTGGTCGAATTTGTTATGCCATGTTTGTGAACGTAAGGTGAATTGATCTATCACATTCCCCAGTACATTCCCTTTCCCTTCCCTCCTCCTGCCTCCAGCTGTGCTTGCTCTACTTTACCAATCTCCCTTTTATTGACATTATTAATAGCAACATTAATTTATTAATAAATAAATCTGTTATTAATAAAAAAACAGATTAATGTTAATCCATTATTAATAATTATCAATCTGTTAATATTCTTAATGTCTTAATTGGTGTACTACAATTCCAGGAGTTATCTGTATTTTGCTATTATAGGAAGAAGAATGAGCCCAGAGAAGGACCATGTCTTTCTTTAAGCCCTTGCAACCCCACCAACCTCACCCACTGCTGTGAGCTTTCGCTGACAACATGTGATTGTACTCCCTCTTTCTTCCCTAAGTATCTATAGTTGTTTCCTTGTAATTTCCCTGGGGAACTGTAAATTTTCTGCCTTGGGTTGTAGTGAACTTTATTACTTCCAGAATAATACTTCTTGGGTCATAAGCACAGTTTCATTGTTGCAACTCATGTCTAATTCTTTTTAATTTCCTCCAATCAACTTGATCTAGAGCATCATTAGCTCCCCAAAACTATTGTTGAGTAAGTGAATGAACACTTAAAGGGCTAAGGAATTCCTCGGGGCCTTTCACCAAAAGGACAGATACTTGCACTAATCTGGGCTGAAATGAGAAATAGTTTTAATTTCATCAGTTTTAGACTTATGTTCCAAGGGCTACTTAGCCTCTTTTAGGAAAGAATAAAGGGAGAATGAAAACCACTAAGAACATTGCTAATTCAGTGTAAGTAAACCTGTAGGTTTCTCAAGCCTGCAGAGCCACGAGAAGTATCTTTAAAGCAAAGACAGTTTTTATTTTTTAGCAAATCTGAGGATGGAGCATCACCTGGGAAGTGTTTTTAACCAGTGTAAACTTCCTGTGGAGAACAGGATTTACTCTTCCCCTGACCACTCAAAGACTCATAGCTATTTTGAAAATAGTCGGTGGGAATTCATAAATTCTTATCGATTGGGAAGCTAAACCACCAAGAAATTAAATGCATTGGACTTAATAACACAGTTATTTTCAAACACAAGAATCAAATTCAGGCTTTCCCTCTTTCACCGCACTTCACAGACCACTTTGAATACCATCAAAGGAATATTGCTTTCAAGTTGCTATTAATACAATCCAGCCGAGCATGATACTCACAGCAGCCCAAATTCGACATTTTGTATCTATATTCATACCATAAAACAGTCAATTGTTCGACTGAGATGCTTTTTAAATCAAAATATTTAATTATTCCCCCTGACTGAGGAGCGTATCAACCTGTAGGTAAATCTCTGCTGGTACTTGGTGTTTGTCTGAAAGATGGATTACTGGGAGCTTATACTGAAGAGAGGGTTGGAATACTGAAGAGGAGATTAAAGGAAACCTTGCTCTAGTTCTCATTTTAGAGGTCACCTTTTGCATTTGTTTTAAAAATGGTATGGATTTCTGTAACTCTAAACAAATTAATATGAAAAGGGAATTAAAGATATGTTTCAAAATCAAATGAAAATAACTTGGGTTTTGATCACTCTAGTCAATTGGAGTCCCCCAGAAATTTTCACCCCAGATGTTTCAGTAAGAAAGTAAGCAAAATGATTGCTTTCAGAGCTGTAGGCAAGATAAAGGGATGATGAACCCATAGAAATTGCCAATCAGGAAACTCTTACCCTTCCCAAGAAACAACTGGAACTGGATAATGGGGGCTGATTATGGGAGCCCAAGGGATGGATGTAACTACAGGGAAATTTTTAGTATCCAGCAGGGTAAGAATTTGGAAAGCAACCAATTTTGTCTCCCTGGGACATCTGTTGCTTGCTGCTGCCCCTTATTGGCCATCCCAAATGGAAGCTGACTAACAAGGGGCCTCTGAAGATGTAATGTACAGAATTTTACCATCTAGGCACAGAGGAAGATGCCCGACAGCAAAAGGCCGAGAAAGTTCCTTCAATTCCTTATTTGCACATACTGAGGATGGGTGTTGAATTTTTCAAATTCTTTTTCTGGGTATATTAAAGTGATCACATGGTTTCATTTTTAGTGTCTTAATTTGGAGAACTGCAATGTTGGATTTTTCAAGCATTAACCCATCTTTTCATTCCAAGAATAAAATCTACATGATCACAGTTGCTCTCCTTTATATATTGCTTTATTTACCCTACTAATTTTTTGTTGAGGAGTTTTGTGTTTATATTCAAGAGATATGTTCACCTGTAGTTTTCTTTTCTTGTAATATATTTTTTTCTGGTTTTATTGTCTGAATAATGCTGGCTTATACAATACTTTAGAAACATTTATTTTCTCATGTTTTCTGACATCTTCTGGCTAAAATTGGCACGTTTATTTCTTTATTATTTGAGAGAATTCGTGAGTGAAGGCATCTTAGACCGTGCATCTTCCCCACCCTCAGGAAGATTTTTAAATCATTATTTATTAATAGGTATGGTATATTTAGATTTTCTACTTCTTCTGTATCAATTTTAAATATATTTATTAGCTATACATAATAGTGTTCATTTTGGCAGATTCATGCACACATGGAATATAGTGTATTCCATCTCAAACCCCAGTTCTTCCACTTTCCTACCCCTCCTCTCTTCCCCTGTTCCCCCCTCTTCTACTCGACTGATTTTCCTTCTATTTATTGATTGATTTTTAAAATTTTTCTATTTGTTCTTTTTAGGTATACATGACAGCAGATTGCACTTTGACATACATACATGGCGTATAATTTCCCATTCTTGTGATTATACATGACATGGAGTTACACTGGTTGTGTATTCATATATGAACACAGGGAAATTATATCTGATTCATTCTCCTGTCTTTCCTATTCCTATCCCCACTCCCTTCCCTTCATTCTTCTTTGTCTAATCCTATGAACTTCCATTCTTTCCTCCTACCCACCCACCCGCCTTATTGTGTCTTACTTTGCATTAGCATATTAGAGAGAATATTTGACCTCTGTTTTGGGGGATTGGCTTATTCCACTTAGCATGATAGTATCCAGTTCCATCCATTTACCAGCAAATGCTGTAGTTCATTTATTTATTTTTATTTTTAAAATTGGTACTTTATAGACATAGAGGAAGAAGGAATCACTGTGGTCTAATTACATATGCACCCAGCATGATTTAGTCAATTCCATTCCTCAGTTCCTTCCTTTCCCTGTCCCTCCTCTTCACCCTTCAGTCCCCTTCCTCTTATTATACTGTTCTCCCATCTATTTTCATAGGATTCCCTCCATCTTCTTTTCCTATTTCCTCTAGTTTTTACATTGGAGAGGAAACATTCAATCTTTGACTTTCTGAGTCTGGCTTATTTTACTCAGGAGGATGTTCTGCATTTCCATCCATTCACCAGAAAACATCATTAATTCATTCTTCTTTATGGCTGAGTAAAATTCCATTGTGCATATACACCATGTTTTCTTTATCTGTTCGCCTACTGATGGGTACCTAGGCTGATTCCATAGTTTGACTATTGTGAATGATGCTGCTATAAATAAATATTGGGATGCATGTATCACAGTTGCATGCTGATTTTAGTTCTTTTGGATAAATACTAAGGAGTGGGATAGCTGAGTTAGGTGGTGATTAGGCAGGAGATAGATTTCCTATAAGCAGATAGAAATGGGGACCTCAGAGAATGGGATCCCACCATCCCAGATTCAAACTCCAAGCTAAAACTTGCTTTCTTGTTTGCTCTTGGCTGCCTGACTGGAAGGCCCCACTCTTGCTTGGGTACCCATGCATTCTGTTATTGCCCCAGAAAGGCAAGGCAAGGCCATCTTTATCACAGTGATAATGAAGTTTCTTTGATTATCCTAAATATTAGTTAACCCCAGAGAGCTATTCTGAGCCCAGGCAATTCTTTTGTTTTAAGCAACAAGTCCGAGACAAATTCAGGTTAACAAAGACATCAAACCATTCCATCATAATGGAATAATAAAGTAAAACTATACACTTTGTATTGAGTCAGAAAAAGAGAACAATTGAGAGAGACTTTCCAATGAAAGGTCAGTTCCTCATTAAAAAAACAGTATAAAAACTCCTAGACTGATAGCCACCATGGGAACCCTCTTTGGGACCTGCTTCCTGTGGAAGCATTCCTTGCTTGCTTCTAATAAATTGGTACTGAATGATCACCCTCCATCATCTGCATACTTCATTCTTTTGGTGTGTGAGACAAGAAGCCTCCAGCGCTCACATTCATAGTCTTTTGAGGAATCTCCATATGCCTTTCCAAAGTGGTTCTATTTGCAGTTCTACCAACAATGTGTAAGTGTGCCTTTTACTTCACATCCTTGCCAGAAATTTGTTATTATTTGTGTTCTTGATACTTGCCATTCTGAATAAAGTAAGATGATATCTTGGTGTTATTTTGATTTGCATTTTACTGATTGCTAGGGATGTTGAATATTTTTCTCATATATTTGTTGGCCATCTGTGTTTCTTCTTTTGAGAAATATCTGTTCAGTTCATTTGTCCATTGTTGATTGGGTTATTTCTTTATTTATCACTGTGAAGCTTTTGCATTCTTTACATATTCTGTGTATTAATCCTCTGTTAGAGGAATACCTGACAAAGATTTTCTCCCATTCTGTAGGGTCTCTCTTCATGCTTTTTATTTCTTCTTTTTGTGTGTGTGTGTGATGGCATCCCACTTCTTGATTCTCAGTTTTATTTCTTGAACTTTGGGGGTTCTGTTAACAAAGTTGTTGCCTGCACCAGTAAGTTAGAGTGCTGACTTATATCTTCTATTATTTTCACTCTTTCTGGTGTAATTCCTAGGTCCACTTTGAGTTGACTTTTGTACAGGGTAAGAGACATGAATCTAGTTTCATTCTTCTACATGTGGCTATCCAGTTTTCCCAAATGGTATTGGGAACCATTTGTTAAAAAGGCTATATTTTTTCCAATGTATGCTTTGGTACCTTTGTTGAGTATAAGAGGACTCTATATATGTGGGTTTGTCTCCATGTCTTCTATTCTATTCCATTGATCTTCATGTCTGTTTTTATGCCAATATCATATTGTTTTTGTTATTGTAACTCTGTAATGTACTTTGAGATCAAGTTTTGTGATTCCTCCTATGTGGTGCTGCTAGCTTGGGATTGCTTTGGGTATTTGTGTAGTATGGCCATATTAATAATTTTAATTCTATTATCTAAAAATATGGGAGGTCTTTCCATCTTCTAAAGTCACCTTCAGTTTCTTTTTTCAGTGTTTAGTTGTAGAGATTTTTAACCTCCTTGAGTCAGATTTATTCCTAAGTATTCTATTCTATTTTATTTGAGATTATTTTGAACAGAAATACTTTTCCTGGTTTCTTTCTCAGCAGATTTATTTTTGTAAAGGTATTGATTTTTTAATATTGAGCTAATATACTGTTACTTTGCTGAGTTTGTTGATCAGCTCTTGCAGTCTTCTGGTGGAGCTTTCTGGGTCTTGTATACAGGATCATGTCATTGGCAAACAGAGAGTATGACTTCTTTTCCTATTTACATTTCCTTCTCTTGCCTGATTGATTGCTCTGGTTATAATTTCAAAGATCTATATTGAATAAAATTGGTGAGAATGGACATACTGGTCCTGTTCCTGATTTTAGAGAAAATGCTTTCAGTGTCTCTTTGTTTAGAATGAATTTGGCTTCAGGATCAATTTTGATGATTGCCACACATTTGGAAATTTAGGTAAATAGATTAAGTAAATTATAAAAAATAGTTTTCAATGTGATATTGCAAAATTTCACAATGGGGGTGGGTGGGAGGAACTCACCTGTTTGTTTTATATGCTGGTAGGATGGGAATGTTACAGGGTAATACAAAAATGAGAAGAACTTTGCAATAAAATCCTTCATTTGAAAGCTTTGAGCCCTTTCTGTTTCTGGCTTCAAAGGATATTGGGGAAGTTTAGAATCTACTTGAACTTTGACATGTTCTGCTCAAGTTTTTAATCCTGTGCCAACGGAATTTTCAGCCCAGAGAGTGTCAAGCATGCTATCAAGAGCTGTGTCTATAGCATGCATCAAATATAATAGATAAGGAAGAAGACGATCCAGAGCAGACACGATTTGACTATGATTACAGAAGAACTGAAGTAGCCTCTTTTGTACATTTAATGTTACAACTCCACTGCAAGGTAAGACCCTATTACAATTGCAGAGGTGGTATTGTGGATCATGAAGAAATGTCTTAGGTCAAATACCCAAGGGTTATAATTAAGGGTCAGGAGACAGAAAATATTTGGAATACCTATCACCTGTGTTGTGTATTTATTCTAAGGAGGAATAAAGAGACTGGGCAAAGTTGGCATGATTTTATAGAGAAAGAGCGGTGCTCTTACCTACCAAAAATTGATGGGGGTTTCCACCTATTTTAAATGTGGGATTTTCCTATGTCTTGTTTTTTCTTTTGTAATATGAGACAGTCTTTTTCCAGTGTCCCTCCTGTTGGTAATATTTTCAAGAGTCCGTTTTGGGGACCTGTGTCATCTTTGTCCTAAATCTCTTTTAAAATATTCTGATATGATTGGTAGTCCATGTAAAGTTTGTATGTCCCATTCAAATTTCATCTTTTGAGCTAAGTATTCAATTCCAGGTTTAAATGTACTGACAAAATGGGCTGCTTTTACATCAGTACCTTATTAAACTTGCAACTGTCTTGAGAAGGTATTTTTTTAGTTTCTTCCCCCAAATATCCTTTAGTATCATCTTTTCTCTATTTGCAGAGAAAATTATGGTATGATTGATATTTTTATTAAAATGTGAGGGGGAATATGCTGAGGGGATGAGATTGTCCAAATTATATTGTTATATATTGCATGTATTGCATTATATATATTGCATGTATAAATATGTAATAACAAAACCTATCATTATGTGGAACTATAATGCACCGATGAAAAATATGGAAAGAGAAAAATATAGATGGAGACTTTGTCCTATGTTTTGACTCTCAGATTTACTGTGGAAAGGCGGATCTTCTAGGTCCTAGATCAGTCTAATCAGCTTTTACCATTCAGGATTTATCATCTGACATTACAGCTAACGTGTACATGTTGATACAACTAGGCAACCCTAGATTACCCAAAAGAATTCTAAATTATTATATGAATAGTTGCCAGTCTTGTTTCAGTTTAGAAAAATCCTTATTTACAGTTTTTATTTTATCTGGGGTTCAAGGTTTAAATTCTAAAGTTGCCTGTATAACTCATAGAAAAAGATGGATCCTTAAGAGGAAATTTTCATTTTGGAATATCAGAAGAGTGTTGGGAAAAGATAACCAACTTGAAGAGAGTTGATGACAGTCAGTAGAAATGTAATGAATGTGCAATGCCTGTCTTTGACCTTCAGTATGACAGTGGTTCACCTTCAAACATGGACCTGACAATTTGTATCTCTCACAAAACCTGAGAACATTCTCAAATCAAAGGCATGCTCTCAGGAAAACAAAATCAAGATAGAAGTTCTAGTCAGACTCACTGATGCACATATGTAATCTCAGCGACTTGGGAGGGAGACTGAGTCAGAAGGATCACAAGTTCAAAGCCAGCTGCAGCAATTTAGCAGGACCCTAAACAACTTAATGAGACCCTATCTCAAAAAAAAAAAAAATAGGACTGACGATGTAGCTCAGTGGTTAAGTATCCCTGGATTCAATCCCCAGTACTTCCCTCCCCCCCAAAAAAAATCTCCTTTGACTTTATTGGTAACCAAAATATGTCCAAGTGGATGCTGGTTCCATAAGAACTGCAAACTTGCCAGTCTGTGAAGTTTGGCTCTAAGGACAGGCTTCTATGGTCTATACTTGTATTCTACCCTATGATTCTTACAACCAAAGACACTTTTAAATTGTACAATATACCACTTAGTAGCACAAAAGAGAGCAAATATAAGATGAAAAGGATATACTGATTCTACCAAGATTTCCCCCCAAAATGAGAATCACTAACAAAACACCTAGAACCGAACTGAGAATAAATGGCTGTGGGGTGCAATGCAAAGGGAGTGGAGTTCAGATCCACTGCTCACTCACTAAACCAGCACAGACTCTGCAATGAAAAATAGCACATCATAAGGGAACTCTGTATGTAACTCACCTTGTCAAAGGCCAATGCATAGAGCAGACTTGGTGAAACTTCCAGGGAACTAGTGAGGATCTTCTATGTGGGAGCAGATGGAGGCTACCTATTAAGCACTTGCTGCAGAAAGGAAATCAGCCACCGTTGCTTGGGTTTGCAGACCCATAGGCAAGCAGGGAGATGAGAAAGTTAATGGGGGAAGAAAAGGAAGGCTTCCAGTACCCCAGGATTGGAAGCTGTTGGCATGGAGAAACTGGAGGCCGGTTCACCAGAAGTGAACATCTTCTGTGAATGACTGGAGGAACACATCTGATTGTGTGCAGTCCTGATTTGGAAGGATGAATGGAAAAAAATAGGGAAGCTAGCAATCATTGACAAAGCACTGATTATTCTGTTCTGCAGAAGCTGTGGGTCAGAGTTCTTTTTTCACATAGGGTCTGGCCATTGTCCATTTTGTTTATTTAATCTCTTAAAAGTTGTGTATGGGACTCCAAACTATCATTTTATTTGCCTCATGTACTACTGAGGTACAGTTTTGGTGTCCTGATTAACAGGATGCCAATGATGACAAACTTCACATAAATGACCAAGTATGTACAATGTTTTAGCTCAAAATTTGCTCATATTTTTCAATTAATACAAATAAGAATAACCAAATAAATATTGTCTAAAAATAACAATCTCAAAGAAGTTCTTAAAGAAAACCTATTCTTATCTTCTCAAATGTCCTAGGATGTCATCTTTGCAGTGCTATTTTTTTCTGAAGCTGTTTTAAAGTGTTTCCAGGTAATATGGTTTGGATCTGGAATGCCTACTAAGGACTTATGTGTTGAGAGCTGGGCCCCCAGCTGGTGGCACTATTGGGAAGTGGTGGAACTTAGGAGGTGGGGTCTAGTTGGAATAGGTGTGTATCTGGGGACATGCTTTGAAAGGTATATTTTGTCCCTAGCTCCACTGACTTCCTGGCTACCAGGAGGTAAGCAGCTCTGCTCCACCATGATCTTCTAGTCATGATGTTCGAAGGTCTAAAACAACAGGGCCAAGTGTCCATAGACTGATACCTCTGAAACTGTGAACCAAAATAAACCTTTCCTCCTCTAAGTTGATTTTCTCAGGTATTTTGTCACAGTGACAAAATGCTGACTATCACACCAGGTGTGAGCTAAACCTCCTTACATAGAGGAGAGTGACCTATTTTAGAGTTTTGCACCCCTGAAAAGTGTTATACTGTGTGACTCAGTAACCAGGAAACCTAGAAGTCTAAAACTAGGAAAAAAAAAACAAAACCTTTGATTATTCACTTCTTCCCCTCATCCAGTCAACTGAATTTTTAAACTGTGTGAAATGTTAGCACCCTCAATATTCTGGCTGACAATGTGCGGCTTCTTCACTCAGTGCCAGGAGGAGCCTATCAAAGTACCAGAGCAACCAGGAATAAGCTGCACTACTTTAGTGTTGCTTTCAACAAGTCTCTGCCCTCCTTCCTCCACCTCTTGGGAGTCTTTCACACACACCTCCTCTAACACCTCCATTTTCATTTAAATTTCTCTGGGGCAATGCAAATCAAGATTTCTCCCCCCTGAGCTTGACACAGAAAAAGAGACAGTTCACCTTATCTGGCTCCTAGGGTACCATGACTGACTAGTTTTACATTTCCTGCCTTTGACTTCTTAAAATACAAGTTCATCTTAAAAAGGAAGAGTTATCTAATGTGAAAGTCCATTTTATACACTAAACAAGCACAAACTAATACTAGTTTTTGAGTCTTATATTTGATTTGGAAAGATATTTCTTTAAATTAAAATATGGAAGAATTGTGGGGGGTGGGGGTGGTGAAGTTGACCAAATTGTGCTTTGTGTATGTATCACAATGCATTCCACTTTTATATACAACTATAGGTACAAGTCAAAAATAGATAAATAAAGAGGAGCAAGACCAAAGAAGTAGAGAGAGAGTGGGTCAAGGGGAGGTAGGAGGGACTGGAAAAGGGCAGTACTAGGGACTGAAACGGATCAGGAATGCCCTAACCATATACAAATTTGGAATTACAGTCATCTCTTCAACCAGAGAGGTATACCAAGGTTGCATGCAGTTGCTGCTGTCATCTGCAGGTTCCGAAATCTCTCTGTCTCATGCAAATGGAAAAAACAAAAACAAAAACAAAAAAACCTTCTTATGATCTGATTACCCATGTTGAACAAAAAGTTCCATTGAAGACAGAATTAGACAGTCAGTGTAGATAGGTAAATCAACTCAGGTTGGATTTTGAGTGAGTCTGGGAAGTTGGAGACTGTCCCCTGAGGGATTAAAATGTTAATTCCTTCAGAGCCCTTCCTCCGCCCTTATCAAGACCTGCCCCTGCTCCAACCTGCTTCCAAGGTAACCAGTCCCAGGAGCTATAAGGTTGTTAATGTGTCCTTGGCTGCTCCATCCTGCCCTTCCCCTTCATCCCACCTGTTTCCCACCTTTTGGCCCTCCCACGGAGCATTCCTGGGCCTAGTCACCTACACAGGAAGAAGAAGGATAAGGGGGGGAAGGCAGGAGAATAAAGAAAGCCTGGGACATATAAAAAGGGCAGAACACCTTGCTTCTGGGATACCATGATGCCAGCTATGGCCTCCTTCTTCCTCATGGGAGAAGTCTATGTTACCCCCCCCCCTTTTTTTATTGGTTGTTCAAAACATTACAAAGCTCTTGACATATCATATTTCATGCATTAGATTCAAGTTGGTTATGAACTCCCAATTTTACCCCAAATACAGATTGCAGAATCACATCGGTTACACATCCACATACCCCTTTTTAAATAAACCCTGCTTCATATGCTTGCCTCGGCGAGCTTCTCTAATGTTCAGACTTCAACATGTGGGGAGGCAGGACTCACCACAGATAACCTGTCGTATCACCATCACTGCAAACAATTCAGTCCCCTATGATCAAGAAGGAAGATCAGTGCAATGGAAAGTATTAAAAACTCCCACTTAATTGGTTCCTCACAGAACATGATTTTTGGCTTGGGTTTTAAAATACCGCAGGAAACAAAACGAGGTAAAGAGTTGTACGAAGACTGATGGCACGTCAATATTGCTGAGCTAGGAGAAAAATATTCCTTGTATGATGTCTTCACCTTTCAAACATGCTTAAACTTTTTTCACATGAAGGTTGAAAAGTACCTCTCACCTTGGAAAGGGGGTTCTGATCTCCTCTGCCTCTTATCCCAGCACATATTCATTTATTCATTTGTCCTGTGCTTATAGATCTCCTCCCCTCCCCCATCAGATTCTAATCAAAATTCACTCATTGCATTTGGACACTTATACATTTTGATCTAAAATAGTTGCCTCCATTTTTTTAGGACATTAATTTCTTTTTTTTAGGACATTAATTTCTTTATGTGTTGAGATTAATTATCATGTATAACAATGCTACTTAAATTACTAGTCCATAAAGTGTTACAGGCCTGGTGAGGGAGTCTTCTTCATTGCCAGGGAGACCACATCACCAGAACCAAACAACATATGTAATGACATGACATAGTTGATTTGGATTCTTAGTCCTCTCCTAGTCTTATTGCAGACGTACAACAAATTAGTTATAACAAATTAGACCACTACTTGTCTGTGGTCCAAGCTCCAGGTAGTACTGTTATAGAATGGACTCTATGTTGGATTTGAGCACTTGATTCCACTGATGTCCTTTAACTTTTTCTTTTTCTGTTTTTTTTCTGTAAACTAGAAGTTGGGTGTCAGGCAGCACTCTATGGTACAAGTATAATGTAAGACACAAATAGAAGCCATATGTGTAGTTTTTAGATACTCTAGTTGCCACATTAAATATGTAAAAAGAAAGAGGTGAAATTAATTTTAATAATATATTTTGATGTGACTCAAGAGATCCAAACTATAATCATTTTGAGTGGAATCAATAGAATCATCATTAATAGGCTATATTACTTTCTTACTTTTTCATTCGAAGTCTCAAAAACTCTAGCGTATATTTTATGCTCATACCACCTCTCAATTTGGATTGGGCACATTTCAATTGCTCACTAGATACACATGGCTAGCAGCTACCATATTGGACAGCATAGATCTAAGATCTTGATTGCATTCAGAAGTAACATTTTTGGAAACAATTATTTATAGCTGATGCTAGATTTCTCACATCATGTTGTATCAGATGGTGCATAATGTTAACTTACCCTTCCATCTAAGTTAATAGAAAAATCATTTTCTTAATAAAGAATTCTTTACTATCTAACTGCCATTTTAAGAAAAATAAAATACCCTGTGCCAACTAGAAATGCCTGGTTAGGAAAACATTTTTAACTGGTAGTAATGAGTAGTGAGGAAAGAGCAGAAGTCAAAGAGGACTGTTCAGATGACAAATTTCTTTACAGACATTAGAAAGTTCAAGGAATTTTAAAATACGATGACATGGGATAGAGTTCATACATTCATGTTCTATGATCCATTTGAGATGTTTAATGAAATTGATGAGTTGCCATGCAAAAGACAATAGTGTACGCTCTAGCAATGTTAATGAGGTTTAACGTTCCCATAGGAACGAATCTTATGCTGAGAAGAACTTATCTGTTTCCTTAGTGTCTGCATTAAAAACAACAATGAAAAACCCTTACAACACAAGAGCTTTAAAGATCATCACAATGAAATTGATGTGTGAGTTACATATTGCCTTTTTTAAAAAAACAATAGATTATGTTTTCTTTAATGTGTGTATTCATTATTTAATGATATAACAAGTGTTTTGATAGCAAATTTGTTAATAAATTATTCATTAGGTATCTACCATGGGGCCAAGTCAGTGGTAGCTTAGTTCCTGGCATGAAGTTGGTTCCCATTGTATTTGACAAGGGACCTATGGTATTGAACACATCCCATTTCTCAAGTCCTTTCTGTCTGGAATTGGCTTACTGCCTCCATCTGGAGTTGCCATTCTTCTGGGCACCCATGCCCCCACCAAGAATGTGCAGCAATAACATCAGAGCTGTTGACCGATTGCTTTTCCTCAGCAAAAGGAGAAACAAAACAAGAAAAGACAGCCTGGGAGGAGGGCTCAGCTTCCCATCTCAATTTTCTCAGGCCTCTAGAGATGAGGGCATTTTGGAGGGCCCAAAGAGGACATTAATTAATTTCCTGTCTTTTGTCCAGACATAAGGGATACACGTAATAGACACATTCCTTCAAAAAATTGAGTAATCAAAATTAATTAAACTTTGGAGTTGGTAAAACTCTTAGCACTGATGGCTGGTTGCCCAACATTTTACTGGGAACCTGAGAACCAAAGGTGAGGAATTGCCATTGTTGAGTTCTCGACCTAGAAAGCGGGAATTGAAACAGCCTTGTTAAAAACTTTTAAATTCTCAGTTAAAATTGCATATCTAATAATAAAATGCTATTTTGCTTGCTGTCTGCGGTTTTGAGAGTATATTTAGTCCCATAGCATAAATTGCCACCAAAGCAATGAAGAAATGGAATCTATATCCTCATTATGAGATATAGTCTTTACCATATAGCCATGTAGGGTCCTCATTTCACCTCACTTCTATTTTCCCAGTATAGAGCACCTGCTATTAAGGCAAATGAAAATCGGCTGGAACCGTAAACATTAGAGGTTGGTTTTTATTTATTGTATGTTGTCAATGAGCTCATCACTGTGTGAAAACTGCTTGGAGCAAATTGCAAATTGGTACTATATAATAATATACATATAACATATATAGTATTATATTATATATAACATATTTGTATTATGTTATATAATCTCTCTTAACTTACATGGATACTTTTCTTCCATGGGATAACATGTATAACCTGGACTTATATTAGAGATAAGTGTAAGCACTTGACACATGTTTGAGTTAATAGCATGTGGCTCAAAGACAAGAAGAGCAGTGTAGCAGAAAGAGCAGGGCTTTGACTCAAAAGGTGACTTTCCTAACTCAGCCTCTTTAAGAGAGGAGAGATTGGCAAATGTAAACCTCTAGGAGTGACAGTTTTATCCTCTGTGAAATGGGGGCAAGGATGCCTTTCTAGTAGAGAGTTAAGCAACATTAAGTAAAATGATGCACTACTTCTCTTGCTTGACTCAGTGAATCCCTCTATGGTACCCACACAACAATACTATTAAGGTTTAGAATGTAAGGTGTCCCCCAAAAGTTCATGTGTGAGACAAGGCAAGAAAGTTCAGAGGTGAAATTATTGGGTTAAGAGAGCCTTAAACTCATCAGTGGATTAATCCACTGACCTGGGTCAACTGGGTTGTAACCACAGGCAGGAAAGTTATGAATCTAGACAGTTGGTCACTGGAGGTGTGCCTTTGGAGTATATATTTTATTCCTGGGTGAGTGGAGCTCTTTATTAACTCCATGATTGCCTTGCCCTGAGCTGCTTTCCTCTGCATGTGCTTCCACTGTGGTGTCCTGCCTTACCCCAGAGCAATGAAGTCAGTCATCTATGGACTGAGACCTCTGAAAACCATGAGCACCAAATACACTTTTCCTCCTCTAAAATTGTTCTTATCATGACTTTTGGTCACAGTGGCAAAAAAAAAAAAAAAAAAAGTCTAAATCAAATACCTACATAGGCACCAGCCTGATTTCTCAATGCCTATATTTAGCTGAGAAGTCCTACTGAGGACAACACCACAGTCCACATGTTAGTGCTTCTATCAGTTCTCGTCTTCCAAGCTAAACTGGCTGCCTGGGTTGGGTGGCAATTCTTCTGCTTTCTAATCAAGCTTTTCTCCTTTCTCTGCCCATGTTATTTTTTTAAAACATTAATTTCTTCCAAGTCTATATGCTATGATGTAATTCTAACTCTCAGAAAATGACTTTCTTCCTTGCTGTACTGATAAAAGAAAGAGGATGAGATGAGAATGGGAAGTGTTCACTACTTTGCTCTTGAACTTATCAGCCTTCCTGTTCACCCTGTCCCCCTTCTCTCCCTTTTGGCAGAATGGATTCCTCTTAGTTCAGGCTAATCCTCCTTCTTAAACTCTGGACCCCATCTACTTTCACCTCCATTTAACCTAGTCTGGTCATCATTCACTCCCTTTATTCTGTGTTCACCCTTCCCGTCGTCAATGGTGACTCCTATTTATGCACAGTATCTCCATGTTAAGGAAAGAAGCCCTCTGTGTTAGGGAGACCTGAGTTCCTCCACGGCTGGTGGCCCTTATCCTTGGCTTCTTCTCTTTCCCACCAAGCATCTCAGGAGAGCCTGCATCCTGTTTTACTTTCCTTAACTCCTCATCCCAGTGGAATTTGACTTCTGCTCAACATCTTCATGGAAACCAGCTTTCCCCCACCCCCAACATCATCTCTGATTTATCTTGTTCTAAAACCCAGTAGTTACTTCCAGGTCTGTTCACAGTTTAATTTCTCTGTGCTCATGAATATTTCCACCTATTTAAAAGTCTTCTTCCTCGTTTTCTGAGACTTCATGAATATTTCCACCTATTTAAAAAATCTTCTTTCTCATTTTCTGACTTCACACCCTTTTTTGATTTTCTCTGATCTCTTTGCCTATACATTCTTAGCATTCATGGCCTGTACCTCTTCCCAGTTATTTTCCTAGAATGTGGTATTCCCCAGGTTTCTGCCTGAGAATTTTGTCCCTTCTCAATTCTACCCCATCTTCCTGGGTGATGGCACCAGTCTTCATGGCTCAGCTAGGAATAATGAGCTTTCAGTCCTGACTCCAGCTCAGCTTTGACTCTTGAGTTCTAAGCCTCTACCCACTTTTGCCCAATAGACACCTGCACTCATGTGTTATCAGCTTTTCAAGCTCAATGTGTGTATTTATAAAATTCTCATTTTTTTCCAATTTAAACTATTTTCTTCCTATTTTTTCCTATCCCAATGAGGGGCTCTATCCTCCACTCAGTTGCCAAAACCAAAAAACTGGATGTTGTCTTACAATCAATTTAGGATCTTTTTTTTCCTCCTGAGTGCAAACCATCAGCATAATTCAACCAACCTCCAAGTTTCGCCTTTCATCTCTCTCACATCTCTCCCAAATTCTGCCCCTTGTCAATTATGGGGGTTGCTGTGCCACTTGCTCCTGAGAAGCTCTCCCTGTCTTGGGCCTGGCCATCCCTCCAACCTTCTGTGCACTACAGGAATCGTTCTACAACTCAAACTCCAGAGTAAACATTCCACTCCCTTCATGACAGCTCTTTAATTATTCCATATTGTTTTATTGGTACATACAAGGCACATTCTACTCTGATCTCTGGCCTATTTTATGAACCCAAACTCCCTTCATCCTGAAATTTGTGATTCAGTCAAACTAAACAATGGAATGTCCTGTAGATTCATCTTTTTTCCCCCTGGAACATGCTTTTCCATATGTGTTTGCATCTTCTTAGAGCACACTTTCCTTTTTTCCTTTCCCAAACCATCTTGATAATTCCTATTCACCTATGGCTTGTCAGTATCTACCTAGACTCCTACAGAAAAACTTGATTAGTTCTTTATTTCTCCATTTTTTACTAACTATGACCCCCATGTGTAATCTGCATTTGGTGTCTGCTATAGTTAGGTGTTCAATGATTGATAATAATAATAGCAGTAGTTATTAGACCTAGACCTAGATGTAGAGCCAAAGCACTGGGGATCCATCTCATAAAAACCATGTATTATAAGTACAGTCACCCATTTAGAATTGGCTCCAAGGACAGTTATAGATATCCAAATCTACAAATGCTCCAGTTTCTCACATAATATTGTGTGGTATTTACATATAAGCTACACACATTATCCCGTGTGCTTAAAATCATCTCTTGATGACTTACAATATCTAAAACAATGTAAATGGTATGTAACTAGTTGTTGCACTGTGTTGTTATTTTAGTTAGCTTTTCCTCATCATGACCAAAATACATGACAAGAAAACATAAAGGAGGAAAAGTTTATTTGGGCTTACATATTTAGAGGTCTCAGTCCATAGATGGCCAATTCCATGCCTCTGGTCCCAAGGTGATGCAGAACATCATAGCAGAAGGGCGTGGTTAAGGAAAGTAACTCAGAGGATGGCAAGCAAATAGCAGAGAGAGCTTTGCTCACCAGGAACAAAATATATAAACTCTAAAGATACAACCCAGTGACCTACTTCCTCCATTCACAACCAACCTGCTTTGAGTTACCACCCAGTTAATCTAGATCAGTGGCATAATCCATTGATTAAGTTAAAGTGCTCATAGTCTAATCATTTTAATTCTTGCCTTGTCTCACACATGAGCTTTTGGGAAACACCTCACCTCCTAACATGACAGTTGTTTAGGGAATAATAACAAGATAGTCTGTACATGTTTAGTACAGTCACAATTTCAAATATTTTTGATCCATAGTTGATTGAATCTGGATGAAGACCCCACAGGTATGGAGAGCCAAGTTTATACATTTTAAGAGGTTCCCAATCATTGGACAAGTTTTTTTTTTTTGGGGGGGGTGATAAGCAGGGATTTAATCCATGGGTGCTTAACCCATCGAGTCATATCTCTAGTCCTTTTTATTTTTATTTTGAGACAGGGTCTTGGTAAGTGCTTAGGGCCTCACACTAAGTTACTAAATCTGGCTTGGAACTTGTAATCCTCCCACCTCAGCCTCCAGAGTTGCTGAGATTACAGGCATGTGTCACTACACCTGATTTGACAAGCTTTTTAATCTCCTTGATGCTGAAAATTAATCTTAGAGAACAAAGATGTGGGAAGGGACCCATGAGTTACTTGAGGGTCTTCTCTAGGTATGGCAGCCGGGAGATTTTAGATTTGATCTTGGGAACTATCCCTGGCTTTCCCATGCAATAGATTGCCCAAGGAACATGACCTTTATCTCCACTCTACTAGGAAGATCTCTCACAGTAGATATAGAGATGGGTGTAACCCATTGGGAACTGGAGAACCCACCTCTTACCTTTTTTGGTGAAGAACATTCTATGGAAGGCCTTTGATGTTTCTCAATATAAATAAAGTAAGTGCGGGCTCCATTTTGCCTTTTTAGTATAAAAGCTTGATCTGTATGGTCAGCTAGCCCCTCCTACCCCCACTTTCTGAAAATATTTTCTGTGTCCTGTGGTTTTTTCATCGTTCTATTTTTCTTAGCTTTATTTCTCAGCCAGTCCATTCCACACAGGGGAGCCCCATTTCCACCACTTGCACGGGACTTGGGCGAGACAAAGACATTTCCTTTGCAATATAAACATCCATTAGAATAAATTAGTATTCACCATCACTGTCATTCCATGCAGACAAAAGATATGTGCTCAAATGGCACTTAATAGTAGTGTCGGTATAATAATTTAGAAGGGTCCTATGAATGGGGAAAAATTCCTTTTTGCTGATTGCAAGTAATGCTAATGGAAGAAGAGGGCAAAGCAAATGCTAAGTCAGAGAAAATTCAAATTTAAATCCTGCAAACCATCAAAATTGCTCTGGCTCCATCAAAGCCTTAATATTCACAAAGCTAAAGACTTTTTAAAAATATTTATTGTTAGCAAGCTTATGTACTCAGGTGACCTTGATGTATATGGAATGTGTTTTCACTATTTTTTGAGGTCAAATGCTTGTGGATACTAATTTTTACCTAAAATTTGTATCTTTTCTTTGTGAGAATGTGAAACTCTTCATTAGATTAACACTACATAATATGTTTTTCAAGTTGTCAGGACTGTAGATATTCTAATGAGAGAAGTCATTGTACTTTAGTGGTATGTACGCCCTTAGCTCTGGCTAATGAGCTCCAATATAAAGCCCTAATTATCATTGCTATTTTGCACTTCATGGTGTTGACAGCATGTAAGACACCTTATAGGGTGTAGGAAAAAATACAATCTCTGACCTGAATGAAGATTGGTAGTCTTACAAAGGATTGATTTTTAATTGATCATCAAATATCTCATTTTATTCTCTACAATTCTTTTAAAAGAACAACCTGTCATTAGTGCCAGGTTGCTTGTGACTAAAACACTCAGGGGTCACTCCAGGGGAACTGGGCTAACTGGGCTGCGTGAAATAACCACACAAGAGACAGAAATACCTTTTTCTTTGGGAGTGCTGTGATGGCTCCTCTGACCTTAAGGGTTTACAGAGAGAGAGAGAGAGAGAGAGAGAAAGAGAGAGCGCAAGTGTTAACCCCTTTTATTGAGGAGAAGCTATTCAAATGAGGCATTGGGTCAGGTTTCAGGGGGCTGAGTCCAGCTTCATGATGTCTGCTGTCAGCAGGTTGACTGACATCTAGGTTGTCCACACCCAAGGGCACAGTAAGAGAAAGGGACAAACAAGAGGCACTTCCATGGAACATTCTATCTATCCTAAACAGAGCAAAGGGTAATATTACAAAGGAACAGGAGGTGAGCATAGCTCCACCCATGGGGATGTGGGAAGGCATGCCCATGCACGAGGACACAGTCACTTGAACCCTAGAAGACAGGACGCCACACTGCTCAGCAGGGGAGTGGACTCAGTCACATGCTAGTTGGTCTCCCACACATTAGTTTTACTATTATTAATAATAATTAATAAATATGATATATTTCATGATATCAGATTAATCTGTAGAGTTAACACATATTAAAATAGGCACTATTTATGGGGCACAGTTTAATCATTTATTTTATGGATAGAATATCTGGTCAATTTTCTAGGTTAGGGTATACAATGTTCTCCACTGCTCCCAAAGCAAGATTTGATAGATGCACTTGTGAGTTGATCTTCTGTTGGGGTCTACATTAATGTCCCATGCCTATAGACAAGGTCAGAGAAAGCTTCAACACTGGTGTGATCACCTTCCAGAGAATAGGTGATTCTAGTGAGATAGGTGACTTAGGATGAAAAAGTGTTCCTAGGCAGACAGGAACAGACTATAGACTATAGGAATTGACAGACAGCATCTCATTGGGGCGTTCTTCTTCCTGACGAGGAGGGTATAAGCCACCTGAGAATTTAGAGTCTAAAATAATGAGTGAATAACAAAAGAATCAGAAATATATTTACAAAAGGAGGTGCCTGAAAGATCCATTCCACACAAGAGCTGGG
The DNA here is from genome assembly GCF_001458135.2 of Marmota marmota marmota. Taxonomy (NCBI): domain Eukaryota; kingdom Metazoa; phylum Chordata; class Mammalia; order Rodentia; family Sciuridae; genus Marmota; species Marmota marmota. The sequence goes on along the minus strand of NW_025999990.1, from coordinate 47,729,594 downwards.
AATAGACAAAGGAGAGATGGCTCCAGTGGTTTGTTTAAGAGGATACATAAAAGGCAGGGATAAGGTTTTAAGGGCGGTGTTTTACTTCATGATGTCTTACAGTCAGCAGGTTGATTGGCATCTTGGCAGGTCATACCCATCTCAGGTGCTATGTGGGACATGGCAAAGTGGGATACAAATTCACAATGTGTCAGGGCAGTTAACCAGAAATGTCCACTGGTCATTCCCAGACAACAGATGTTCCTATCCATTAAGCTTAATGCACAGTGGCCCTCATGCAGCCCATGGATGGCTTGCAACAGTAGACCACCATCATCAGTCTGGTGAGTGGAAGATGCTGACAGAAAACAGATTATGAAGAATGTCACAAACAAAGTTACCTAACAATTTATTGCCTAAATTGGGGCATTTTTTGATAGTGAAAAAGAGTTAGTTTATAATTATGCAGGATAAACAAGCCATTACCAAATAACAGAGACAAATGATCCCCCAGTTCATATACCATTCTTAAATAGCTGAATGGTTTTAAGGTTGGAAAGTGACATGAACAAATTTGCATTCTTTTTAAAAAAATTTTTTTTAGTTGTAGATGGACACAATACCTTTATTTTATGTATGTATTTTTATGTGTTGCTGAGGATTGAATGCAGTGCCTCACACTTACTCAGCAAGTGCTCTACCACTGAGCCACAATCCCAGCCCCTAAATTTGCATTCTTAAAGCTCATTTTTTAGTGGTAATGTAGCAGAAAACTAGGAAAGGAAAGAGTGTGCAAACAGAAAGCTCATTAGTTTAAAAAGAAAAACCATCCCCCAGGTGAGTGCTAAGGGTCTCAGCTAAGTAGGGATGGAGAGAAAACAAAGGAAGCCATGGAACCCAACAATATATGAAGTCAAGAGTCAGGAGGACTTCTGACCAGATTTGGAGTAATAAGAGGAAGAGGAATTATAGGAAAACTACAGTTTCTGGGTGGGGGTGACAGCATTAATGACAATGCAACCAATTATAATGAGAAGTTCAAGAAGTTCAGTAGGTAGTGGTAGAGGGAGAGCATCAGAGAGCAATTTTAGAAGACTAACCTTGATATGTTTATGGGCAATGACTAGTAACTGTTTGGAAAGACGGACCTTCAGGTGTTCAGAGGATACATCAAGCGCTCCCATTAACACAGGACAGTATTTTAATGACAGCACTTCCTGCTTTCAGTGGAATGCTTCTTACTGTCAAGACTCATTGAATGCCTGAAAGACCCTCCTTGACTTTTCAGTCTTAGTTCTTTTAACATTAATGTGTCTACTTGAAATACAACTCCAACAGTACTTTTTATTGCATTCTTTTTTTTAAAAAAAAATGGTAAATTTTTTTTCTTCTAACTATCTGGTTGAAGAATATTTGTTTATTTTCACAGATTTACTTCAACATATTTTGCACAGGTTGTTTCCAAAACAACCATATATGGAACTTGAAGGATTATGGTGTCCCACTGACAGATGTTGAATAATGCTATTTAGAAGCATTATGCCTGAGGGTCTGACCCACATTCCATGTTCCACTCTCTTGTTTCATTGCTCCTTGTCACTGAGGCACATTTAGGTCCACTGTAAATGAAACAATCCAACTAGGAAACACTAAACTAAGCTCAAAAAGACAGGTACACACTCACTATTTAGCAGTTATTAAGGCCCTGCTATATTCTCAGTACTGTAAAAGGTGAGAAAATGCAATAGACCACAGGTGCTGTTCAGACACTATTACAGCTGTGAAGTTCACCTCGCTCCAGCAGATGTAAGGTTGTCCTGCATGATTCTTTGACTTTTCACCTTTGACCTTGCTATGGAGACAGGGTTGAAGAAAATAAAATAAGTAGAAAGGAAACAAAAGGAAGAACGAGGGACTATAATTTGAATCCAAAATCCCACAATCTTCCTAGGCCAATCACTCACAAATTTCTGAGAAACCTGCAAGTCTTAACATTATTCCAAGTTCACTCACTTATAAAAATTATCTTATACATGGTAAATTAACTCCAGTAATAAAGAGATTAAGCAAAAAGAGATACAACATTTCATGAATCCTTTAATTTAGGGGACTTTCCAACATTATCTATTGATCAGATAATGAAGACCAAGTTAGCCTAAGGATCCTGAGAATTGCCAGAACATCACAATCTGCCTTGAGATTATCCCTGCATACCTTCCCACACCTACTCCTCACCAAGTCTCTTGAATCTTACAAGTGTCTCTTACTGGGAGATGGCCCACATTCATTCTTCCTTGAAAGTACATTCCTTGATTTACCCTAAAGGTGTGTCTCTTGAGGTAGCTCACATTCTCCCTTGAATGTGTATCTGTTTTCCTAAATAAATCTCTGTCTCTGACTGGTGTGTACTGAAATTCTTTTCTCCCATGTATCCCAAAGACCCTACTTGTCCTGAGTTGCGATCCCATTCCTGGGAACTCCTCGGACATCTTCCAGTGACATTGTGAACCCATGTTTCTATTTTTGTCCCCACCCCCACCCCCAGGGTTTTAGCCTTCCCAAATTTAAGGAGTATAAAGCTTAATTCGTGGACATATTTTCTTTTTCTTTCTTTCTTTTCTTTTTTTTTTTTTTTGGTACCAGGCAGGGACTGAACTCAGGGGCACTCAACCACTGAGCCACATCCCCAGCCCTATTTTGTATTTTATTTACAGACAGGGTCTCACTGAGTAGCTTAGCACCTTGCTTTTTGCTGAGGATAGCTTTGAACTTGCAATCCTCCTGCTTTAGCCTCCTGAGCCCCTAGGATTACAGGCATGGTGCGTCACTGCGCCCAGCTAGTGGACACATTTTTGAGTAGGAAATAATTTAGTAACAAGCTTGATGATGTCGTACTCCCAAATCAGCTTTTTCAATGGTTCCTAGTCCCTCTTCAATAAAATCTAAATTCCTCGGCATGTCATATAAGGTTAATCATGACACATCCTAGGTCTACCTAACTTCTTTAACTTTTACCTTGCTCACACATCTTTCCGTCCAGTTATATGGGCTTCTATACTTGCCTTATTCACTGCAGTCCCTTCAAGGACACTCACAGAGTCCACGAAAAGTTCCAAGACCATGCCACACACCAGAATCTCACGCAAGAGATTTATTGTCAGCAAACCGACAAGGCTGTCCCTCCAAGGAGAGCAGCACCTTGTTGGCACTCACAGAGCAGCTTAGGAGCCTGTAAAGAGGAATTTCATAAGCTGCTTAGGAGTTGTGTCATCAGCTGGGGTGAGGTTGATCATAGACTGCTTAGGAGCTTAAGCTGGGTGGGGTTGATAGTGTAGCAGGCCCATGTTCTTAGGGGAAGTTTAGCAACATAGCCTCAGAATGGAAACTTTGGATGAAATGGCTCCTGACCTAAAATGGCAAATCTGACGCCAATATTGATCTGATGCCAATAATCCCTTTTATCTGTCCTTCTGATTTATGCTTTATTCCTTCTCCCTGGATGGTTTTTACCCACTTTTTGCCTCAAATAACTCTTGTCCTTTGAGATTCCTCCAAGGGATCATTTCTTCTCGAGAAACGTTTATTCCCCTAGGGCTGAGTTAGGGGCATTTGCTAGCCTCTTTGAGGAAATACAAAGAAGAGGCCTTAGTGGAAGTGCTATCTCAGGACACACCTTTATTCCCTAAGGGTTTTGGTTTCTTATCAGTAAATCAAAGACTTGAATATTTTATTTTCTATCTCAGGAGGCAATTTAGAAGCTCTCATTATGTTTTTAAGGGTTATGAAATGTTGAACCCTATAAAGTGATAGTGAATATTCTAATGTGCTGTATTTTGGTGATAGGCTTTCCCAATCTTCAAGGAAAAGTCTCTTTGATTCCAAACCATATAACTCCAGAGGCAGGAGAGAGCTAAAGAGTTCAGGGCTCTCAAAGATTAACTTCCTGGCTCTGCCTTAGGAAGTAAGAAAGGGGCATGGAACCCAAAGAATCCACCCACCATGGAAAGTCAGGAAGCTCCTCAGTGAGCACAAGTGTTTAAATCATAAAGCAGCACAACTGTGTAATTTGGAGGGAGGAAGGAAAACAATCACAACAAAACTGTAAAATAAATTCATGTTAGGAAGAAGTTGTCGCAAAAAGAACTGAGACTTGCAAAGGAGTTAAGAGGATATCTGTAAAGGGCATTGTGGTTTATGTCAGTGCGTTAGTTTTCCATGACATGCAAGCAGACTTCAAATACCTGTTTATTATATCACAGTCTCCGTGGCTTAGCTGGGTCCTCTGCAGCATCTCACAAAACTGCAACTGAGGCTCTGAATGGGGCTGCAATCCCATCTGAGGCAGGACTCATCTTCTAGCTTCCTGTGAGTGTCAGAAGAGTTCATTTCCTTGCAGCTGCAGAACCCTTGGTGGCTTGCTTTTCCAAGGCCACTGGGAGAGAGGAACTCTGCTGCTTTGAGTCTCTCAGCTTAGGGAAGGCCTAAATCCCCCTTTAAAGTGCTCTGTGAATCAGGTCAGGCCTACCTATGTCTACCTCCCTTTTGATTACCTCAAAGTTAGCTAACTAAGGACCTTAATTATGTTTTCCATGTAAAGTAACATAATCACATCTATGCCATATCATCACTATTGCTACATCCTTTTGGTCAAGATCAGGTTAGTTTTTAGCTACTGGCAAGGGGATGAGTGACCCACTGGGAATCACCATAGGATGTGTTTGTCATACTTGGATATGGAAGACCTCACTCTGTAACCAGCTGTGATTTGGGAGTCACATTGTATTTCTCAGCCCTTGTGTTCTTGCCAAAGAAAATTTTAGGCAAGACATGAAACTACTGAAAGTATAGAGAAGTTTATTAGAAAAGGGAGCACTCTCAAGAGCACTTTCCATCTCTAGGAGGAAAGAATAATGTCATGCCACCTTTGTCCCCCATTTTATTGGGGTCTTTAGGAAGTTTCTAGAGATTTCCATTCAGGTACTACCTCTCAACAGTTAACTGAAAGTACGACTGTTGTTTTTTTTAACATTCTTTTTTCTTTTTCCACAGTGCTGGATTGAACCCAGGACTTCATATGTGCTAGGCAAGCACTCTAACACTGAGCCACATCCCCAGTCGGCATCAATTTTTTAAAACCTCAACTGTGTATAATCTTACTCAGAGGTACCCAAGTGAAACCCATGGGGAGTGATCATGGGGTGGGGGGCCAGATTTTATTATTATAAGATTAAAATAATATACTAAAGATCCAAAGGCACTCTTCATCTCCTTGGCCCATGCTGACTGGCTCTAATTGGAAATTGCTGTTTTCAGATTTTATGGTCAATATTATCCTGTTTTCCCAGGCTTTGGAATTTTTCATCTGTATAAGGTCAAAAAAGATCCTCTTTCAAGGGCAATTTGTATTCTTATTGGCAGGGAGGAGTCTAAAATCCCTGGTACAGAGAACAGCCCCAAGGAAAACAAGTTGCCTATCAAGGAATATATTCTATTGACTTAAGTCAGAACAGGGTCAGAATTGCCTTTGGTAGATTTGTTTTTTTGATAGTTTGCTTCTTAAAAGAAAGAATATTGAGGGTCAGCATGCAGAGCCTAGAATTATCTCCTTAACTTCATGTTCCTATTGTTCATATCTATCAGCCTATCGGCTCCATTTAGTAAACACTCAAGAAGTAGGTCACTTTCCCTTCCTTCTTGAGAGAGCTCACGAGTGCAACAGGACAGCAGGGCTTGGGTGTAGCTCAGTGGTAGTATACTTGCACTGGGTTAAAACCCCCCAAAAGCATAAGACAGAGGCAGGGAGATTTGGGGCCAATGAAGAGAAAACAGATATCACAATCCTTATTTTCTTTCTATTATGAAAACACTCTAGGGGAATGATCTTCAAACTGAAAAACAGACAAAGAGAAGGGAATGAAGAGCTAAGTGGATAATGGAATACTCTATAACTTTTTAATTACCCTGAATGCATTAATGACTATTCATCTAAGAAATACCATTAAAGGTAGGGTGAATGTAAGTTAGGATGTGCATAGGCTGTCAGTGACCTTTGAGCAATCAGGAAAAGGAGGTGTGCAAACATCAGGTTAGGAAATACTCCCATGGAAAACATACAATGCTCAACACTGTCAGGAAGAACACTGTGTGAAGACTTCATGCTCAAACTGAAGCACAAGATTCTTCTGGGTGCCCCCAGGAAATCCTGAGAAGTGGGTCATTTATCTCTTATGGCAGCTTTATAGACCTAGACATGCTGCTTATATTGACCAGATCCCTCATACCCTGAGGGATACAGATAGTCCCCAGAAAGAATTTGGAAGAATATAGTTATTGTACTCCTTGTTGCTACTTAAAGCATAAAGCACAACTGGAAATGATTTTAGGTTCCACCAAACCTGAATCACTTAATTGACCCTTATAAGGTGAACTAATCCATCTTTTTCATTTCTCCTAGTTTTGATGCTAGGAAAGTAAGGGTAAGGGAGAGAAGTGGAGAGAGAGAAAGGGGGGTTGGGGAGTGGTCTAAAAGCTGAAAAGCTGATGCACATGACCAAATTTTGGAATCAGATCTTATGCCTCCCTGTCTTCCTAAGCCATAGGCATTTTCAGAACCCGAATTGCTAGGTTAGCATTTCCCCAAGAATAACCCACCAGAACACTCAAGATCATTCCTCAAAGGCTCTGGACCTAAAATATCTGCCGCGTGTTCTTCCATCTCTATTCCCCGAGCAATCAGGGATCATTCTTTGGAGTCGAGAAGAGTGTTTTCTTTGTCACCGCTTCGCAGGCAACGCAAACCGGCGCAGCTGTGCCCGCACTTGGCCTCGGTGCGGATCCACCTGACTTCCTGGCTGGCGCAGAGCTCTGGTGTACCAAGGCTCCAATTGAGAGAATTCGTTTCAATTGGTGGAATTTGCAGCAATGTGTCCCTTGAGTGTCCTCGTCCAAAATGATTTTTCTCCTCTCATACCCTCTCTGAGTCAGCTCCCTTTAGACTTGAATTGGACGGTGGTACACAGCAAGGAAGTGTCACTGTGCTCAGAGACCACACACTTCAGAGGGCCCCCTGGGCCAGGAGGCCAGATCCTGACCTTTAGGGGTCCACAACATCTGGGCTACATTCCAAGTTATGTGTCCCCTTCCCCAATTCTCTCAGCTCCCCCAAACCTCAGGCACTTTCTCTTCTGTCTGCTCTGATGCTTATCATGTTAGATTAATATGATCCACTTTCTTGTTTGTCTTTAAGCACAATGAAAAATGCAGACACGATATATTTTATACCCCATTCCTTAGCCTAGTGCTTTCATATAGCAATAGTCATCCATTAATTAAATAATGAATAATGTGGACCCCATGCAAAAAGAGAGAGTGCAGAGGGCTGAGATGGAAAGAAAGTTCTTAATCTTACAGACAATATTTCTCTTTAAAGTATGTATATATGTGTCTATCACACATATATAGTTATGTATATATATATATATACACTCATATATACACACATACTATATATACGTATATACATGTGTATATGTATGTGTTTAAATATATACATCAAACCTCAAAAGACTTATTGTGTTTTACCAGTGCTAACTCCAAGACTGTGGTATTTTCTTGAGGCATGAAAGGATGTTACCTTATTACTTTATAAGGTACCTGTTGTGAATTCTTGAGAACCATTTGCCCAGTAGGTATGACTGTGAGAGGGCCTAGAACCAGTTTATAGTCCACAGAGCAGAAAATGTGAAGCCAGATAACGTTCACAGAAAGGAACTGAGACAACGAATGTTTTGTTTGTGACAAATTATTTGTGGAGAGACTTTGAAAACAGTTCTACCCCTTCTTTCCTGCTGAGCTGAAGATTCCTTCCACTTTATCTCTGATGTAGGACTTTTCAGCTTCTACTTGAACAATTCTAGATGGAAGGAGCTTAGGATTTCATAGCAAATAGTTCTGATTATAAACATGCTCTTTCTTCTCGTATTCAGCTGAGCTTCATCTATCTGCAACTTCTATCCATTGGTTGTAATTTTGAATCTCTGGGTCCATAGGAAGAAATAAGTCTCCGAGGATGATTTGTCTTATTTTTAAAGTCATCTTCCTTCTTGGCAAAATATCCTGGTTAACCCTGTAGACTGTCACTAATGGACTCTCAGTAAGTCCTCTTTGAAACCTGCACCCACAACTGAACACCTTATTTGGGATGTAGTCTGAATTGTAGCAAATAAGATAAAACTCTTAGTTTAACTTTTAATCTAAATTTCTATTATTTATTGGGACACAATAAGAGATTCACTTTTATGTTTTGGTCACATTTATTAATTCTGGGGTTCCCCAAAATATCCAAAGTTAAAATTCAAACTGGTGCTCAACTAGAACTTGCCAGACCTTCATGAGGGCATGCAAAATTTAGAATCCTAACTTTAAACCATTCTGCTAGTTTCACTGTCACTATTCTATCTATCGAAATAATTTTGAAACTCGATTTTGTCGACATTCATAACTATGTATGATAGCTTTCTTTGATACATGGATTTGGAAAAAATACCTTCTAATCAAATGTCATCACTCAAATGCATTAACCAAGCATCATAAAATAGTATATTTGCTAAACATCGAAGGAATGAAAAGTAAGTGAGTGGGAGCTTCCAAATGATTTATGCTCACAAGGAGTGTGAAATGCCCAGGAGAAATTAATTATTTAATACATAAATAACACAACCCATTGTGCTACGTGGATACTTCAATGGATCCTGAAGGAGGTCTAAGGGCGTGTAGGAGAAGAAGAACTTCATTTCCTCTTGGGGTCAGGGAAGATATAGTGGTAAGGCGACCTTGGAAATGAAAAGTCATGAGTACTGAATAGCATTTCATCACTATTTAAATGATGCTATAGTCCATGGGAACATCATGTAGTAATGATGGAAAAATTCAGGCCAATTTTTGGAGGACAGAAAGAGGTACAAAGTAGCTTAGAGCTCATGGGTAGAACAAAGCAGGAAATAAGAGAGACATAGACCAGAGCCAAACTGATGGGGTCTTGAATGGATGCCAAGGATCTTAGGGTAATACTAAAGGTCTAGGAAGCCAAGGAAGACTTTATAACAGGGAAGTGATGTGCTTACACTCAAGTTTTAGAAAGAATGATTGGCTCTGTATACATACACTGGAGAAGGTAGAAAAGAGAGACAAGTTTAGGGGCCATGGCAATTATAATACAGTAAAAGTGACTGCAAATAATATTGGAATGATATTTATAATTCCTATGATGCTTTCAGGTGTGTAATACCATGTACCATCAAGGTCTGGGTGAACTAGAACTGCACTAGTAGATATGAAAAGTAGAGAATGTACTTAAAGCCATGGAAGGTTAAAGAAAACAGAGCTTGGAAACTAATTATATGTGGGATACAAAGAGGAAAGCAAGTTGCAGTTTATGCTGGGGTTTCTAAACAAGTAGCCTGGGAGAACAATTGCATCAGCTGGGACTTTGGCAGGAAATGGTTCAAACACTCAAATAGAATCTGAGAAGAGTTTAATGAAGGACTTTAAAAAAAAATGAGTGCTGGAATAAGGAACCTACAGAGGATACAGCTGTTTGCTGGAGATACTACCAGCCTAGGCCTGAGCAGGCAAGGCAAGGGCAAGTTTCCTGAGCTAGTACCAGCCTCAGCCTCACCTCCAGAGCAGTGGAGTTTAGTAGAGGAATGCAGTCAGTCCAGGTTCACCCCAGAGACAGATGGAGGGAAATGAATACCCCAACCTCACCCTTGCCCAGCTGCCCATCATTGACTGATACCAATCAGAAGCCAGAGAGCAAGGTGGTTCATTGACCAGGCCAAAGTCCATTCCCAGGGATCAAGGTGATGTGAAGAAAAGGTGGAAAGCAGGGCTTGTTTGGAGGGGCAAGCCTCGAGCATCTTCATGCTGCTGACATTTATTTCTTCAGAATGGTTGGTAAGAAACTGCTGACTAAAGTAGGTTTGATATTAATGTGCTAATCCACATTGATATGGAGTTGTTTCATGAGCTGACTATACTTTGTTGTCCTAACTATATTTTGTTCCTTCTCCAAAGGTATTTGTTTGCAGGATTTGTTGAAATCAACGTGATAACATGCCAATGGTCCATCGTGTTCCTAAAACCAAGTAAATATATAGGGGAAAAAAAAGCAAAATATTCAGTCTGACCAAATGTGAACTTAGGGAATGTTTGTACATTCTGAGTTTTAACCCTGACTTTACTCATGCTCATAAGCACTCTACTTAATCTTACCGCTTATTAATTTGGGGTAGCGGACAATGACAATCTGTCAGTTTCAGATTTTCTGTCTTTTCATTTTACAACAGACACAGAGTGACCGATACACACACATATCACATGCAGAAGAAATTTAAAAATTAATGTTCAAACGATATAAATGGGTCAAAGGCATCTGTTTTTTCAGGCTATTGATCCATTTGTTCCTCTAACCTATTTGGAAGCTACTCAGTTTAATTGGTGCAGGACATGGTTGTGAATTCAGTGAGAAGTCACCATTCTTTTACAAAACCTCCAAAGAAAGTACTGGTACAAGTAACGTGATTACTGCTGCTCTGTCTTGTTGACATCCTATTGGTTTTCTCATCTATATTACACCTTTGTAAAAAATAGGTGATGTCCTGGTGACTTCAGGTTGATGTTGAATAAATGAATATTGCATGGACGCTTGAATGAATAAATTAGCATCCAGATTAAAGAGTGGAGGAAGTGATCGAGTGGTAGAGGAAATGGTGCAAAATGATTTTGCCTTTGTTTCTCTGTGTATCCTTGGAACCAATTTCCTTCTTCCATTTATAATAATGCTACACACTTTCATCTGTCATTCACATCTTTTCATAGCTACTCTGTGGTAAATGGGATTTTCTTAGAGGCCATAAAACAGTTGAAATCTGCAATTTCATTAAGCATTCAACTTCCACCATAAAACCTAATGACTAAGCAGATCAGCATAGAGATGATTTTGTAAGAATAAAGCTCACAGATATACACATCATAATTGCAAGGCTACTGTACGGCTTCAGCAATTCAGACAAGCCAGCTGCTCCAAAAAGAAACAAGCGTGCCTTCCTGACAGCCTTTATCAGCTAAATTGTGTTCACAACTCTCTTTCAATGCATACTGATTTTGATTGGGATATTCTGAATATACCGTGTGGTAAAATCACATGGCCCCGTAGCATTCTATCTTTTCAAAATATCACTAGGCTTGTAGATTAGTCCAATTATATGTCCTCTTCCTTATCCACGAATTTATCTCCATTTCACAGACGGAGAAACTAAGTCAAAGTCAATATAAGTAATAAGACAAGTTGGCATCATAACCAGGATGGCATCTGATAAAAGGTTTATATATGTTATATCCTTGATAAAGGTTGCCAGCTAAATTTAAATATCTGATAATAGTTCTTGTGATTGTATCATGAAGAAGATAGTTTCACAAGATGCTGGTGCAAGTACAAACAGGTAATTTTTCTGAAAAGTCATACAACAGCATGTGCTGGGAGCAGGAAAAATGTCCATATGCTTTGATAGTGTAGAGTTCTAGGAGTTCATACGAAGGTATGAATTGAACACCTTGGTATGTGTTCAAGATTTGTGCACAGATGTATCAATAACTATATGAATTGTGCACATAGCATAATGTCAGGCATAAAACAAATAGTTTATATTACCTCATTTATTCTGCATCACTCCCATATGAGGGAGGTGTTATTCTCTTCATCATTTGTATAAAGCAAGAATATTAAAAAGAGATGAAATGACAATAGAAAAAAAAGTGACACAATAATCCATGGCTACCTGGCTGGTGGAGAGAATTGGAATATATTATCTTATGTTGTGCAAAATTTAGAAACTAACTAAATTCTCAATAGTAAGGATAAATACGAAAACTTCAGATTGACATATAACAAAAAATTATCAAGGATTGAAATTATACTTGGAATGATTTTAGTGCTAGTTATTTATTTATACCTAAAGATATCTCTTGAGAAGCCAATACTTGAAGGCCATGTTCTAGGTTCACAGGATACACATGGAAAAACCTGGAGATTGGGCAAGAGGTCAGAGCTAGAGATTAAATACTTGGGAGTCATTCGCATGGCATATAAAACTTGAGCCATTGAGTGAAATCAAGGAAGGAATTCGTGAGATGAAGAAAAGGCTCAGAGTTGAACCCTGAGACCTTCAACATTAACAGTTTAAGGAAAAGATGGAAATCAGAAAAAGAGACAAAGAAGTTGCAGCTATTGGGGTGGGATGCCTGTGTGCCATCTGGGAAGTCAAGCAAAGAAAATATTTCTAGGAGTGCATGATCAACTATCAAACATTGTTGAGCAGCTGAGTAAAATACTGATTGAAACTTGGATCTGGCAACATGGAGGTCTTTGGTGACCTTATAATGATTTTGCTGGGAGTGATGATCACAAAGCATGACTGGAGTGGTTTGGGGAGGGAAAGTAAGCTGAAATGCTGGAGAAGACACATACAAATATCTCTTTCTATGAGTTTTATTTTAAATGGTCAAAGGTAATGGTAGGGCAAAGAGAGATTTTTGATTTTTCATGAAGGAAGACATTGAGCATGCCAGTTAATCTGATTGCTCAAGGAAGGGAAAATGATATTTTTAAAAAGAAATTTTAGTTCCCAAAGTGACATCACAGGTAGGTAAGAGGAGATGGGCAGAGCCTAGGTATTGACCTTAGATTGTATCCTATATAATGAGCTTATTGTAGCAGAAAGAAAGAGCACACAGGTTCATAAGGTTTGTAGATTTTATAATAGGCAAACGATGAATATTCCTCCTGTTTGTTTCTATTTTCTTGTGAGATAAAAGTAAGGTTATTAGTTCTGTCAGAAGGGTGGCATGGTACAGATGTGAGGCTTAATAGTTTTCTAGGGAGTGGGACTATGGATTGATAATTGAAGTACAGATAGAATGATCACTTCTTCAATAAATTACTGGAAATATGGAAGATTGGGTGGTAGAACTCAATGACAAAAGGCTTAAATCAGGTGGCATTTTCTTTTAAGGGAATAAAGAATAGAATGATCTGTATGTGGCGCTGAAAACCCAAAAGCCCAGCACCATGTAGGATAAGGAAGAAAAAGAAATCTTGGGGGGAAGTAATGTCCTCCGAAGTGAGCACAGGTTGAATTAAAAAAAGAAGTTTAGGAGAACATTGTGGGGAAATTAGTAGGGGAATATAAGGGATTTGGATAATAATAGGGTGCAAGATCCAGAATTGATAGGAATGTGTATAAGTGGATTGAGGCAAGTGACCAGAAATGAGGTTTGGGCTTTTGAGGTACCTAAAGTTAGCAGGGATATAAGGAATACTGTGGTGTGTGTCAGAACATGATGCCCCAAGGTATGATGCCTGGGCATGGAGAGTATTCTTGAGTTGGAAGAGGTAGTAGAACCTCAGAAGCAAGAGGTCTCTCGATCTTCTCCCATCCCCCTGTCTGCTGTGCCTTTTTGTCCCAAAATGGGAGCCATAAAATCCAAAAAGCTCACTCTCTGATCTACCTCCCATGGCAATAGAACATAAGACCCTAGGGTGACAAGTCTCCTGCTCTATACCAACAAGAAAGGAAGCAAGCAGAGAAGCCAAGAATCTGAACAAACAGACTTGGCTAAGTTCCAATCAATGTATTACCATTAGGTCATACCTACGGTTACAGTTTGATCTAGAATATCTCACAAAGACTTATGTGTTGAAGGTTTGGTCCCCAACTGGTGGCACTGTTGGAGTTGGTGAAGACTTTAGAGGAGGAGCCTACCTTGAGGAGGTAGTCCCAATGGCATGTCCTTGAAGAGTGTATCTTGTCCATAGCGCCCCCTCCCCTCCTGGATGTTGTGAGGTGAGCCACTTTCTCCTGCCCTGATGGTCTGCCTCCCCTCAGTTCCCACCAATGGAGCCGGCCAACTATGGACTGAAACTTCTGAAACCAGGAGCTGAAATAAATCTTTCCTCCTTTAAATTCAAGACCAGCCTCAGCCACTTAGTGAGACACTCAGCAACTTAGTGTCTCAAACAAAAATTTAAAAAGGGCTAGGGATGGGGCTCAGTGATAAAGTGCCCCTGCATTAGATCCCCAGCGCCAAATAAATAAACAAAATTGCTTTTCTCAAGTATTTTTGTCACAGTGACAGATAGCTAACATATTCCCCTTTTGTCCAGTGTATTTCTCTCCACAATTACCCACTTCATTTATCCAATTACTGAGTATAAAAGTACAGTTTTCCCTGGGTTTCTGGGTCTTTATTACTGAAGATAATTACATGATATTTGATTAATTTTGATGAATTTATTATGCTTTTCTCTTGTTAATCTGTTTTTGTTATAGAAGTATTACCCTTGAACCTTGCAATAGATCAGGAAAATATAATTTCTTTCACTTCTACATATGCTTTTTGAGTTTCTCATAGATTGGCAGTCTATTTGCTGGGCTGGATTCCTAGTCAATTGATTTTTAAAGTTTGACTTTTAATTGACAAATAATAATTGTATACATTGATGGAATAAAATGTGATTTTTTGATATGTGCTTAAAATACAGAATGATTAAATCAGACTAATTAACAAATCCGTAACTTAACATGGTTATCATTTTTGCAGTGATAACATTTAAAAACTATTCTTTAACAATTTGAAATATGCAATGCATTATTGTTTATTATATTATAGTCATAATTCTGTGCAGTTGATCACTAAAGATTATTTCTACTAACTGAAACTGCATCACTTGACCAAAATGTTTCTTTTACCCATTAATCTTCTTTCTCCAGCCTCTGGTGACTAACCATATTCTTTTTACTTCTATGAGTCCAGCTTTTTAACACTCCACATATAGGTGAGATCATGCAGTATTTGTCTTTCTGTCCCTGGCTTATTTCACTTAGCATGATGTCCTCATTCATGTTGCTATACATGGCAGGATTTCTTCCCATTCTAAGGCTGACATGATGGACACTTCAGTCATTTCAGTCATTCATCTGTTGATGGGTATTTAGGTAGTTTCCTTTTTTTTGGTATTAGGCATTGAATCCAGGGGTGCTTAACCACTAAGCCACATCCCCAGCTCTTTTTTATGTTTTATTTAGAGACAGGGTGTCACCAAGTTGCTTAGAACTTCACTAAATTGCTGAGGCTGGCTTTGAACTATCAACCCTCCTTCCTCAGCTTCACTCTTCTTGCTATGGATTGTTTTAGCTATTCTGGACTTCTTATTTTACCAGATGAATTTCATGATTGCTTTTTGTATTTCTAGGAGGAATGTCATTGGGATGTTAATTGGAATTGCATTAAGTTTTACAAGTTTGATTTGTCAGTGTTGATTTCATATTGTGCTACTTTCCTGAATTCATTTATTAGTTCTAAAAGTTTTCTGGTGAAAATTTTTGGATCCTCTAATTATAGAATCATGTTGTTGGAAATAGTGATAGGTTGAGTTCTTCTTTTCCTATCCATATCCCTTTAACTTCTTTCATCTATTTAATTGCTCTGACTACAGTTTCAAGGACTACCTTAAATAGAAGTGGAAAAAGAGGGCAGTTCTGTCTTGTTCCAGTTTTTAGAGTGAATGCCTTCAATTTTTCTCCATTTAGAATGATGTTGGCCTTGGGCTTAGCATAGGTAGCTTTTACAAGTTTGAGGTATGTTCCTATTATCCCTAGTTTTTCTAGTGCTTTGAACATTGAAAGGTGCTGTATTTTGTTGAATGCTTTTTCTGCATCTATAGAGATGATCATATGATTATTATCTTTAAGTCTATTGATTTCCATATGGTGAACCAGCCTTGCATCCCTGGGATGTTCCCACTTGACCATGGTGCACTGTCTTTTAAATATGTTCTTGTATTCAATTTACCAGAATTTTATTGAGAATTTTTGCATCTATGTTCATTAGAGATATTGGTCTGACATTCTCTTTCTTTGATGTGTCTTTGTTTGGTTTTGGAATCAGGGTGATATTGGCCTCATGGAATGAGTTAGGATGTGTTCCCTCTTTTTCTATTTCATGGAATAATTTGAGGAGTACTGGTATCATTTCTTCTTTGAAGGTCTTGTAGAACTCAGCTGTGAATCTGGGCCTCGGTTTTTCTTGGTTGGTAGGTTTTTGATGGCATCTTCTATTTCATTGTTTGAAATTGTTTAACTTATGTATATTGTCCTGATTCAGTTTGGGGAAATCAAATGACTTTAGAAATTTTTTGATGTCTTTGATATTTTCTGTTTTATTGAAATACAAATTTTCAAAATAACTTCTAATTATTTTCTGTATTTCTGTAGTGTCCATTGTGATATTTCTTTTTTCATAATGTATGTTAGTAATTTGAGTTATATTTCTCCTTCTCTTCATTAGCATGGCTAATAGTTTATCAATTTTATGTATATTTTCAAAGAGCCAACTTTTTGGTTTGTTGATTTTTGTCAATTGTTTCAATTTCATTGATTTCAACTCTGATTTTAATTATTTCCTGTCTTCTACTGCTTTTGGTGTTGATTTGTTATTGTTTTTCTAGGGTTGTGAGATGTAATGTTAGGTCATTTATTTGTTGACTTTTTTTTTTCTTTTAAGGAATGAACTCCATGCAATGAACTTTCCTCTTAGTACTGCCTTCACAGTGTCCCAGAGATTTTGATACGTTATATCAGTGTTCTCATTTACCTCTAAGAATTTTTTTAATCTTCCCTTTGATATCTTCTTCAATCCATTGTTTATTCAATAGCATATTATTTAGTCTCCAGTTGTTGGAGTAGCTTCTATTTTTAATTTTATCATTGATTTCTGATTTCATTCCATTAAGATCTGATAGAATGCAGGGTAGTATCTCTACATTTTTGTATTTGCTAAGAGTTGCTTTGTGGCATAAGATATGGTGTTTTAAAAGAAGGATCCATGTGCTGCTGAGAAGAAAGTGAATTTACTCGTTGAAGAATGAAATATTCTATATAAATCTGTTAAGTCTAAGTTATTGATTGTATTATTGTATTATAGTTTCTTTGTTTAGCTTTTGTTTGGAAGCTCTATCCAGTGGTGAAAGAGGTGTGTTAAAGTCACCCACTGTTATTATGTTGTGCTCTTGAAATTGAGAAGAGTTTGTTTGATGAATGTAGATTCTCCATTGTTTGGTCATATATAATTGTTATGGCTTTTTAATATATAGTTCCCTTAAGCAATATGAAATATCTTTTTTTCCCTTTTGATTAATTTTGTCTTGAAGTCTACTTTATTTAATGTGAGGATGGAAACCTCTGCTTGCTTATGTAGTCCATGTTAGTGGTATGTTTTTTTCCAACCTTTACCTTCAGTCTGTGAATATCTTTTCCTGTGAGATGAGTCTCTTTAAGGCAGCATATTGGTGGGTCTTTTTTTTTTTAATCCAATCTGCCAGTCTATGTCTTTTGATTGATTAATTTAGGCCATTAACATTCAGGGATTTTTTTGAGACATGATTTGTGTTCCCAGTCATCTTTGTTTATTTATTTATTTTTTTTAGTGTAACTTGGTTTATCCTTTGGTTGATTTTTCCTTTAGCGTAATATCTCCCTTTGTTGATTTTCATTGTTGGTTTTCATTTCCTCCTCATGGAATATTTGCCAGGGATGTTCTGTAGTGCAGGCTTTCTAGTTGTAAATTCTTTTAACTTTTGTTTATCATGAAAGGTTTTTATTTCCTCATCAAATCTGAAGCTTAATTTTGCTAGATATAAGATTCTTGGTTGGCATCCATTTTCTTTCTGAACTTGGTATATGTTGTTTCAGGCTCTTCTATCTTTGGGGATCTGGGTTGAGAAATCTTCAGAGATCCTAATTGGTTTCTCCCTATATGTAATCTGATTTCTTTCTTTTGTGGCTTTTAAAATGCTCTCCTTATTCTGTATGCTATGCATTTTCATTTTAATGTGCCTTGGTGTAGATCTTTTGTGATTTTGTACATTCAGTGTCCTGTAAGCCTCTTATATTTTATTTTCCAATTCATTCTTCATGTTTGGAAAATCTTCTGCTATTATTTTTATTGAATAGAAAAACTTTTGAAAAAATCTCAAAGTTTCATTCCTTTGGTTTGTAACTCTGTTCCTTCCTCTATTCCAGTAATTCTTAAATTTTGTCTTTCCATGTTATCCCATGGTTCTTGAATGTTCTGCTCATGGTTTCTTACCATCTTCACTGTGTGGTCACCTTTATTTTCGAGATTATATATTTTTTCTTCATTGTCTGAGGTTCTGTCTTCTAAGTGATCTCATCTGTTGGTGGTGCTTTCTGTAGAGTTTTTAATTCGGTTTATTGTTTCCTTCATTTCAAGGATTTCTGTTTTTTTTTCCCCAGAAACTCTATATCCTTAGTGAAGCAATCTTTTTTTCCCCTGTATTTGCTTATGTAGCTGTTTATTGAAATGATCTTTTGCTGCCTGTATTTGCTGTCTTATATTATCCATTAATTCACAGAACATTTTAATCATGTACTTTCTGAACTCTTTCTCTGTATTTTCTTCTGTTGTGCTGGCCATGGATTCTAATAAGGTAGTATCTTGGTCTGTTTGGGGCACTTTCTCCCTTGTTTTTGTGTGTTATTTGTGTATCTTCCCTTATAGCACTGTGGATCCGAGGCATTACAGTTTTTATTTTATAGGCCTATAGTGTCCTTGCAGGGTTCCAATAACTCTCTTTTGAGGGGGAGATCAATATTAAGAGATCCCAATATAAATAATATACAGCCTTAAATCATATAGCTCATATTAATTGTTTATGGTTTTGTCACAATATACAGAAATGGCAAGTTTAATTATTACCTACAATATAAACAGTAGGTTTGCAAAAGAGTCTACAGTTTCTGATGGTGGACAAAGAGAGAACCAGGGATGGGGTATAGGATGAGATGTTAAGGGGGTAGGAGGTGAGGATATAGAGTTATTAGATCTTAGGTAGCTTGAAAGAGGAATATAAAGAAATTGGTTAGTAGCAGGAGAAGAAAGAGAAAGTGATTTGGGGAAGACAAGTAAGTGGGAAGACAGTACTGAGTACAAAAACCAAACATACATAAATATTAAGAAAAGAAAAAAATGTAAAAATAGAAGATAGAAGAATATACAACACAATATACAAATATACTCAGACAATGAAGACAAAATATATAATATACTATTCAAACATCCCAGTCCTCAGTAGCCTACCTCATGAAAAGTACTTGCTTTCACAAATGTTGGGGATGTGCGAGTTGGAGAAGAGAGAGAAAATAAAAAGTTTAAGAGAGAGAGAGAGAGACAGAGAGAGAGAGAGAGAGAGAAGAAAAAAACCTCAAAGGAAAATTAAAGGATCGTATCTGTTGGAGTTTAGTATCTTTCTTGCTTCCCTTCTCATCTAATAGGTGGGGTTGTCTTTTGCTTGATGGTATCTCCACCCTCAGAATGGTGGAGGTTATTAGGGTCAGAAGGTTGGCCTTGGGCACAGAGCACCTGGAGGTGAGGTATAGCACTTGCTGGTCCCCGCTGTGAGACTGCATCCCAAGGATCTCCTTTGCTGGTGTAATGTGGGCACCTGGTTTTATCTCCCTGTATCTCCTGTAGACCTCACAATTTCTGGTTTCTAATTTAGTCTCTAAATTGTATCTCATTCACCCCCTCCATTTCTATGTCCCAGTCAGGAACAACTCTCTGTGGAGGTCTTGTGTGCTGTGCTCTGTGGACTGTGCACTTTCTGTGGAGAGCTGTTTTGTATTGAGCAGTTTGGGGCCAGGCTTTGTGAGCTGTGGACTGGTGGTGTAGCTGGGTTAGTAGTTGTGGGGGAGAGGGGGAAGTTTGGAGCTACAGGTATCTTGATATTTCTCCTAGGCCCCAGCCAGTGTCCCAAGCTGGGAGATGCTCCAACTAAAGATGGTGAAGGTGGTAGCAAGAATAACCAACATGTCCCAAGATGAAGGTGGCTGCTTTCAGAGATGGGGTGTCAGGCTGGATGGAAGGTGGTGTTGGGTTGTGTGTTTGGAGATGCAGCTCTGTGGTGTTGGCTGATGGCACAACACTGCACCAGACCCTGTCCAGTGTCCCCAGGTACAGGAGACTATTCCCCAGGTGCAGTTGACTATGGCAGTGGTTGCTGTGGTCCCAGGAGGGAGGCAACTAGGGGAACCCCTGATCATAGATGGGGGTCCACATGGGAGTGGTGGCCTGGAGTCCTGAGTGGATGAGTGGCTGGGGATCCTGTGCAGATGTTAAGGCCTAGGGACCTGTGCAGACATGGCGGCTGGGATTTCTGTGTGGGAGCAGCTATTGGGGGTCCTCTAAGAACTTTCAGAGAAGCAGTATTCCCATTGCTTGAATCCCAGCCATAAGGAATGCAGCCTCCCTCTAGCCTGCCATCTTGGATCTCCCTTCTTTGTGTTTTATGACTATTCTTGACTTAAAGTTATCAGATATACGTAGATATAACATATCAGATATAGCTCTGCTCTCTTATAGTTCTTATTTGCATGAAATATCTTCTTCCATCCCTTTACTTTCAGTTTATGTGTCCTTAAGCTCAATTAGGTCTACTATAAACAGCATAGAGTTGGATTTTGTTTATTTATTCATTTAGTCATTCTATGTCTTTTACATTCTGAATATTTACATTAAAGGTTATTATTGATAAATAAGAATTTACTACAGCCTTTATTTTTGTTTTCTGGTTGTTTTTTAGCTCCTTTTTTCCCTCTTTGTGATTTAATAATTTTCTATGTCATAAGTTTTGATTCCTTTCTTTTTATCTTTTGTATTTATGCTATCACTTTTGTCTTGTAGTTACCATGATACTTAAAACATTTTACACCTATAGTCTGCTATTTTAAGCTGATGGCAAGTTAATTTCTGCTATATATAAAAACTCAAGAATTTTATGCACATACAATTTATGTTTTTGACATTAGAATTTATAACTTTTAATATTTTATATTTCTTACATCTTATTTACCTGTTGTTTTTGACCATTTTGATTTAACATTCATATTAGAGATACATAGGATTTCTGCCACCATTACAGTGTAAAGTATTTTGAATTTGACTATGTATTTATCTCTACCAGTGAATTTTTATTTTTTATGCTTTTATGGCAGTACTTATCCTCCTTTTGCTTCCACTTGGAGAACTCCCTTAAGCAATTCTTGTAAGGCCATTTTACTGGGGATGGATTTCTTCAGATTTTGCTAATCTGGGAAAGACTTTATTTCTTTTTCAATTTGGAGCTCAGTATTCTTGGCTGGAAGTTTGTCTATGGTGCTTTAAATGTATAATTCCATTCTCCCTGGGCCTGCAAGTTTTCTGCTGAGAAATCTGCTGATGGTCTAATGATGGCTTCCTTATTTGCAATTTGCTGCTTTTCTCATGTTGTTTTAAAAATTATTTGGTTTGGAGTTTTGACAGTTTGATTGCCCTAGGCCTGGGAGATGACCCCTTTGGCTTGTATCTGTTGGGGAACCTTTGAATGTCCATATCTCTCCCAAAATTTGGGAGGTTTTGAGAAATTATTTCATTAAATAGGCTTTATATATTTTTATTTGTCTTTTCCTTTACAACTCTCATAATATGAGTATTTGTTCACTTAATTGTGCCCAAGAAGACCCATAGATTCTCTTCATTTTTTTCTCCTTTGAGTCATTTCCAAAGACCTAAAGACCTATTTTCAAGTTTACAGATGGTTTCTTCTGCTGAATCTATTTTGCAGCTGAAGTTGCTCCTTGTATTTGTTTTCTCATAGATCAAATTCTTCAGCTCCAAAATTTTTGTTTAGTTCATTTTTATGATATATATTTGTGTCAAATTTCTCATTTGGATGACAAAAGTTTCCTTGTTTCATGAAATTATCATTTGTATTCTTTAGTATATGGCTGAGTTTTTGTAAGATCATGATTTTGATATAATTTCTAGAAAATTTATAAATGTCCATTCCTTCTACTCAGTTCCTGAATAATTTTTGTGTTTCCATGGTGATGTGATGTTTCTTGTTTTTTCACACATCTTCTGGTATTGCATTGAATTCTGTGCATCTGGTATGTGGTCATCTTGTCAAGACTTCTCAGAGTGACTTTCACAGGAGATATTCAGGTGCAGATGGGCTTGAGGCTGCTGACTGGACAGGGCACAGTAGTTCTGGTTTTGTGTGGCCTCAGCAGGGTAGTCTCCAAGCCGCTTCTTTAGTTGTGATTGATGTCAATGATGACTGTGGGCATTTCCGTGATTTAGACTACAGCAGTTTGTGGCAATGATGGTGGCTGCATAGGTTGTGAGGGAAAGAGCTTTAGAATCCTCTTTTTTCAATCTTTTCCATAATGGGGAGTCATAGCTAAGGGGCTTCTTTCTTGTTTGGGGGTAGGGCGTAGTCAATAAGCCAGACATAGCAACACTGGGATAGAGTTCAGGTACTTGGAGAATTTGTGGAGCCATATTCTGGAGTTCAAGGTCTCATGAAACTACTACAGCATCTGGATTTTGAGACAGATTCATTTTCTGAGATACAAGTGTATACAATTCTCCCACTAAGCCCAAGCCTGTTCTGAGGTATACTTCAACAACGTGGGCCACAGAGGCTGGGATGTAGGGGTTCTAACACTAATGGGCAAGGCAAAGTCCTATCACAGGTAGAGGAAGAAGGGCTATTCTGGAGGCTTGAACCCAAAGAAGTATGTACAGATACATTTGGGACCTAGAACCAACAGGGTACAGAAGAAACTCAGGTGCCAGAGAATGACGTATAATCAATGGTGGCTTTGGACCCTGGGATGGTGGAACATGGCAGTAGTTCAGCTCCATGAGTCTGGATGTAGCAGCAATGAGTTTCCAGAAATGGCAAGGCACCAGTGTGGATTGGGCCCCAGGGGGCAGGGAGTGGCATAATCATGACTGCACTTCCTGGAGAGGCAGAACTTCTCAGCTCTGGGGTTAGCTCAATGTGTGGAATCTGAAGAGCACCTCAGATTGTGGGGGGCTAATTTTATTCTGGATAGTCAATGCCTTATATGGCTATATATTCTGGAGGGCAGGATGGCCCAGCTCTGCTAAGCCTCTGACTCCATAGGATGCAAGGTGCCAGTTTTGCTTGGCCCTGGAAAATGTGACTACATAGGTGGGTAGAGACTCCATATCCTTGAGGGAAGGTGCCATGCCATCTTTGGAGCTGGGAAATATAACTGCTCTGGTTTATAGGAGTCCTGAGGTCCCTAGGGGGACATGGTACCACTTCAGTTTGGCCCTAAGGAGAAGATGCTCCAGCAGCTAAACTTGGGGGAGTGGAGCTGCTTGGAAGTAGCTTGATCCTAGGGGCAGGGCATTTGGCTTAGGGATTACATGCTACCAGGATGGCATACTGGAATCACAAAAAAACCACAGGGCCAGAAGGGTGGATGGAGTGTCCATTTACCCCTGGAGAAGGGCATACTTCATCAGCAACTCCTGAGCCAAGATGGTACAGTACATCAGCACAGGCCATGGGGAGCTCTAGGGTTAGCTCAGTATGTGGAATCTGAAGAGCACCTTCAGCTTGGCTCAGGGTCTGTGGGCCTACAGGAATCTCCAGCAGTGGAGATTGTAGGTCTCTGTGGTGGTGATGTGGCTTGTTGGGGGTTATTTGGTTGGCATTTTTCCTACATGGAGGAATCCCCAGTTCCAAGCTGATTCAAACTCTCATTGAGTTGTTATGCTTGCAATGTAATTTTTAATTCTTTGCATGTGGGATTTGGGGGACAAGAGTGCTAGGAGCTTTTAGTTGGTCATCATGCTGATGTCACTCCTCGAATAGTTCATTCTTTCATCTTATCTGGCTTCTGAGAAAATTTTATAGATATTCCAAAAGGTTGAAGTCAGAACCCCAGATCATCTCCCTTCTGTATTCTTTCTTTCTTTGTGGAAAAGGAGAGGGAGGCTGTTGCTTCTTTCCAGTATTTAAATGGAGAGAATCTATTGAATTCCTTTCCTCATTTACAAGGTATAAACTACAAGTTGCATAGAAAGGTCAAGTGATTTGAGATATAGAACTCAAGTAAGCATGCTTGATAATCTAAGGAAACAATATAATGTCTTTTGGTTCATGTTTAATTGTTAAATCAATGGGAGAAAACTAATACCACCCCTCCAAAAGCAGTTAGTTGCCCTCTCCTCTGTGGTTTTTCTGACACTTTTTATATGATGCTGGCAGAGAATTTATCATATGGTCATAAATATAATTTTTCTCCTTATCTTAGTGAGCTCATTATGTGGAGCTCATGTCCTATTGATGTTTGGGACTCAAATGCTGTGTTCCCAGGGAGAACTACATGTATGGCAAGTGAATGAATGAAGCTGAAGAGCATATTGTTCATTGATCATCATCACTATTAAGATTTGATGTCCACTTGATCTAAGCCACCACAATAGTGACTAATGCCACCCATTCTAACTACCCTTTTGATTCTCAGCCTCAAGTGCCCTGTTTGGCATCATTTGCGTAATTTTTTGAAACAATGTAGTGAAATGAAAAGGTTCTCTACTGGCAATGTTTTAAAAATGCATGCTACATGCATTTTGTTATAAAAGAGAAGACCTTTTTCTGCTACAAAAGTGAGAACTACTTCCTTTCATCTTTCACAGAAAGTGAGTTTTTAAATGATTTGAAGATTAGGACTTCGAATACAGTCGTGTGTCATTTAAAGACATGAATGCATTCTGAGAAATGCATTGTAAGGCAATTTCATTGGTATTTGAGCACCAGTATTGCCCTTACACAAACTGGAGATTAAATCAATCACAAGAGAAAACAATTTTGCAATCAAGAGGTGTAGTAAACAAGAGATTGTGTGAAGGCACTGCCCATGTCAAACAGCATATTGATTTATAATAAACTTTTTTCTTATAGCTAGGAGTACAGCTTAAAATAATGATAAGTATATTGTAGTAAATACACAAAAACACTTTTCTATAGATGGTGTTGTAGTAGATTTGTTTACACCAGCATCACCACAACAACCTGAGTAATATATGACATAACAGACTGTTAGAACATTATTAGGTGATAGAACTAGTGGGATTATTAGCCAAAAGTTCATTAGGCAGTGCATTATGATTTGCATGTTTAGTAATTCAGACAATCTATTGTTTTAAAAGACTTGATAATTTCACTAACTAAAGAAGTTTTCAACAATTATACTTTGAAAATATCACTAAAATATAGCATTCAGCCAGATGTGGTGGTGCATGGATGTAATCCCAATGGCTTGGGAGGGTGAGGCAGAAGGATCATGAGTTTAAAGCCAGCTTCAGCAACTTAGTGAGTCCCTGAGCACCTGGGCAAGACTTTGTCTCTAAATACAATATAAAAAATCCTTTTTATACTGGGGATGTGGCTCAGTGGTTAAGCACCATTGGGTTTGATAGAGTCCTGGTACCAAATATATATATTTAGAGAGAGAAAGACTCAGTGCTAACGATGCTGTGTAGTAAAACTGCAATAGACACACATTACAGAGGCATTGCTGATTGCTAAGAGACTGACCAACTCAGTAGTCCCATGGTAAATAATCTGCAGAAAATGATTCAAAATGTCTGTAAGTTACCCTGAGTGGAAAGGACTCTATAGATAAGATAGGTATTACCTCCTCTTTTTGGGGTCACTGGGAATTTAAACCAGAACATAGGCAAGGACTCTACAGTTGAACTACATCCCAACTCCATTTTAAAAAATCTTATTTGAGACAGGTTTGCTAAGTTGCCCAGGCTGGCCTTGAACTTGCAATCCTTCTGCCTCAGCTTCTCAAATATCACCTTCTCTTATATATCTTCTATATGCTAGAGAATTTGATACTTTTTATAGCTGAAGTGCAGTTATGTTTATATATTAACACTAAATTATGACTGCACAATTCACATTACATATTAATGGGATCCGCAGATTTTCTTGACCCCACTTTCTTTACCGTTTTACCCCATTTTTTGCTCATTTTTTCATATAAATGAATAAATTATTGCTTTCTTGTTGCTTCCATGATACTTGTCTCATGAGAACCCTTCACTAAGTATTTCAGCAGACCTGATTGTGTAGTTATATAAAGTGATAGCTGTAAGGCTATATAGTGGTTAAGAAAATCAATGTAATATTTTTCTGAAAAAAATTACATATTAACTGTGCACATTTATGGAAAATGTGAACATATTCAACAAAGATCAGAAGACATTACACAAAAATAAAATAGTTTTGCCATATTAAGAAGATTAATAATCATTGATTGCTGCTTCATTGCTTTAGTCAGTTTCATCACTGCTGTGACTAAAAGATTTGATCAGAACAATTTTAGGGAAAAAAAGTTAATTTAAGGGCTCACAGTTTCAGAGGTCTCAGTCCATATTCAGTCAGCTCCATTCCCCTGGGGCTCCAGATGACGCTGAGCATCATGAGAGATGTTCAGGGAGAGTGTGGCAGAGGGAAGCAGCTCACATGGTGATCAGGAAGCAGAGAGAGAGAGAGAGAGAGAGAGAGAGAGAGAGAGAGAGAGAGAGAGA
>NW_025999990.1:47615399-47702857 GCF_001458135.2 Marmota marmota marmota | reverse complement strand
AAGCAGAGAGAGAGAGAGAGAGAGAGAGAGAGAGAGAGAGAGAGAGAGAGAGAGAGATCCATTTGCCAGATACAAATATATACCTCAAAGCCATGCCCCCAATGCCCACCTTCTCTAACCGCACCCCACCTGCCTCCAGTTCTTCAGTTAATCCCTATCAGGGGATTAAACACTGATTGGGTTAAGGATCTCACAACTCAATTATTTTGCCTCTGATCCTTCTTGCATTTTCTCACATGTGAATTTTTGGGGAAATGCCTCACTTCCAAACCATAATATGATTTTTACATTTTCAAAGTTGAGCTACATAAAACAGCCCTTTTATCACAGAAAGTTGTTCATAATGAACACTTTGAGCCCTTGCCCCCCCAGGGGGCATCAGCTTACCTGAATCAGGACGACATAATCTGACCCAGGTCTTACCAAGACTTCACCCTCAGTCTGTATTTCAAAAGTTCTTTGTCAAGTTCTGTTAAGTGCCCAATACTGTATTAGGTATTGGGGATACATAGGAGAAACATAAGTATACATGGCATTTGATAATTAAGAGCCCTGAATTGGACTGGGAAGGGGACAGCGACAGGGAAGGCTACTTGAAGAAGCTATTCTTGAGCAGAAAGCGATAAAATAAAGTGAAATTAAGTAGACCTGAACCTGGTGGGGTGAGCCACTCTCATTTAAAGAAGAGAGCAGCACACAAGGTCCTTTGGACTTAAAAGAGTGTGGCACTTTTCAGGATATGAAAGGAGTCAAGGTAAATGCCAAGAGTGAGAGAAGGAGTGGCCTAGGAGAACACAGGTAGTAGCCTGGGCAGACACACAGGGCAGGAGTCCACTTTGTTTATCTTGATCTCATTCTGAGACTACTGTGAAGTTTATACAGAGGAGCTGTCTGATCAGATTGGCTTTGCTTAAGTCTGCTTTGACTGTAGATAAGAGCACTGCTACCCCCAGTCATCCACGCCCTGGCACACATACAGTCTGATGATTTTTCTTCCATGCCCTGATGTAAACAAGAGGGGACTTGAGAGTGTTAGTGGAGAAAAAAATAAATGACATGTTTTCAATATAATTGTAGTAAGATGAAATACAAAGCACTAGAAGGCATTTGATAAATCAAATTTGTTGTTCTCAGAAGGTGGTGGAGTAGAGGAGGATGCTTTCCAAGCTGCTCCATGCATGAGACCAAGAAAGCAGAGAAACAGCTTCTCAGTGAGGTGGGTGAAACAGGGATTTTACTGGGATTTAATAAAGGAGTCTCAGAACAGTTTGGGAACTCAGAAGGTTGGATACAATAAAATAAAGAAGAAAGCCCACTGGTGGCCAGGCACAGTGGTGCACACCTGTAATCCCAGCCTCAGCAACTTAATGGAGCCTTAAGCAACTCCATGAGACCCTGTCTCTAAATAAAATACACAAAAAGGGCTGGAGATGTCGCTCAGTGGTTCAGCGCCCCTAAGTTCAACCCATGGTTTTAAACAAACAAACAAAAAATCCACACTGCGGGTAGTGTACACTGCCAGAGCTGATCCACTTCAAGCAAATGAAAACAAAGCAGGGAGAGGGTCACTAAGGGAACCCACATCTCAGGTGTCATTGTGGTGTGTCTTGGTACAGAGAAACCAGAGGTCAAGGACATTGTCAGAATGAACCAGAGGGTGTGCTACATTATGTCCTCGTAGGAAAAGATACCTCAGGTCTGCCAAAAATAGAGCCTTCTCTCTGCCACTCTGCTGGGCAGCTGGAGAGGCAAGTCCAGGAGCTGAGACCTTGGAAATCCAAGCAGGGTCCAAAAAGCAGATCTGCAGATATCTACTACACAACTCAGAGTGTGCCTGGGAGACCAGAAGAAAATCAGGTGTGGAAAGTGTTTCATCCAGACTGATACAGGTCATAGAGACCCAAGAGAGCCTGCCTTCCAGCCCACTTTGAGTTTAACAGCCTACAGGACCAGCTAGGGTGGGTGTGATTGTGCGATTGGGAACTGAGCCCAGGAGACCAGGAAGGGCCGGGTCCACAGGTGATGGAGGGGGTGAAGGATTGGCTCCTCCACAGCATGGTGGAACCTAAGGGAGACTCCTGGATGCAGTCTCCCAAAGTGGATTTGCATCTGCTGGGCCCCCGAGGTGCACTTATTTAAAATCTTTAGACCAATCACCATTCAACAAAACACCTGGGGACAAATTAGACCTAAATGTTATCTTCAGGAGATCTTTCTGATTGACTCATTCCTCTTACAGAACTTTACAGCAACCCCACCCTGAGAGTGGAGCAGACAACATACAATACCTCATGCTGCCCAGAGGGAAGGCTGAAAATTTTTTAACTCCATCTGGAAACTTGAGTAACAATACAAAAATAGGAATAATTTGATAGCCTGTGGCCACTAATCTTATGCAACAAGAATAATCTTGTGCAATCAAGAATAAACAGAAAGAAAGACATTTTGGGACAGAAATGTTTTGAACCCCACAATGGAAACAATTCCTTAACTGTTCATCAAGAACCATTTTTTGTTGTTGTTGTTGTTCTCTTTTTTTCATTGTTTGTGTGCTGAATGGTTCAAGGACATTTATACATGTACACACTTGTCTCTCTTTCTCATTTCTAGCATTTTTGAAGGTAGTTATTTTTTATGACTGTTTTGAGGATAAGGGGTTTTGGTTTCTATATTTTGGTTGTTTTGTACTACTTTTCACTTGTCTGTGTTTCTTGATTCTCTTTTCTTTTGCTAACAGCCAACTTCTATTGTTCTCTTTCACTCTTCCTTTAATATTTTACTTCTATTTTCTATTCTCATCCCTCATAACCATCACATCCTATATCTACTCTTCGTTCTCCCTGTTCACCTTTGAAATTGCAAATTCTTTTTCAAACTTACTATTTAACTTTTGGCAATTGCTAATCATGCCATCTCTGTTTATTGCACCAATTAACATTGTAGAAGCTAAGCATTTTGCTTAATGCTGTATATTGTTTGCATTGGTTGTGATTATTATTTATCTCCCACTAAACCATGAAGTACTGGAACATTCAGGGACACTATAAGTTCATAGGGAAGAAACTTCACCACCTCAGATTCATATTGATAGTTGGGCAGATACACAAACAATATAAAAATAAAAACAAGGAACAATCTAGCCCAAACAAACCAATAACAGAACCATACCTCAATAACAGAATCCATTGACACCATAGTGGAGGAAATGTCAGAGAAAGCATTTAAAAAGTTCATAGTTAAACTGATCTATGAGGTAAAAGACAAGGCAGGAGTGAAATCAGAGAAAAACACAAGAAGTGCAAGACCATTTCAATAAGAAAATAGAGATTCTGAAAATGAGTCAATCAGAAATCCTCGAAATGAAGGAATCAATAAAACAAAAAGTCAGTGGAAAGCATCACCAAAGACAAAACTACATGAAAGACAGAGTTTCAGGCAATGAAGTCAAAATATATAATCTTGAAAATAAAGTTGACCTCAGAGAACAGATGTGAAGAGACCATGAACAGAATTTTCAAGAAATATGAAATAACATAAAAATATCAAATTTAAGGGCTGGGGTTGTGGCTCAGTGGTAGAGTGCTTGCCTAGCATGCATGAGGCACTGGGTTTGATCCTCAGCACCACATAAACAAATAAAGATATTGTGTCCACCCAAAACTAAAAAATAAATATTAAAAAATATCAAATTTAAGACTTATTGGGATAGAAAAAGGCTCTACAAACTAAAGTAATGAACAATCTTTTCAAGAAAATAATATCAGAAAATTTCCCAAACCTTAAAAATGAAATGGAAAATTAAATAAAGAAGGCATAGAGGACTCAAAATATACAAAACTATAATAGAAGCACACCAAGGCAAATTAGTATGAAAATGCCTAATATACAAAAAAAGATAGAATTTTAAAGGCTACTAGAGAAAAATGAAAGGGCATATTTAGAGGTAAACCAGTCCTGATGTCAGCTGATTTCTCAACCCATATACTCAAAGCTAGGACATCTTGGAATAGTATAAACCATGCTCTGAAAAGAAATGGATGCCAATCATGAGTACTATATCCAGCCAAATTAAGCTTCAAAATTGAAGATTAAAAAACTGTCCATGATAAAAAAAGTTAAAAGAATCCAGAACTAGAGTGTCTATACTACAAAACATACTCACTAAAATATTTCATGAAAAATAAAACTGAAAATCAACAAAGGGAGGAAATACACTAGAAGAATAGTCAATCAAAGGGGAAACTAATTCAAATTAAAAACTAGAAATAAATCAAAATGACAGGGAATAAAATTATCTCTCATTAATAATAACATTGAATGTAAATGATCTAAAGTCATCCATCAAAAGAAATAGGCTGCAGATTAGATTAAAAAAACAAGACCCAACAAAATGCTGCCTCCAAGAGACTCATCTCATAGGCAAAGACACACAAAGATTGAAGGTGAAAGAATGGGAAAAATATATTCACATGGATATATACTAAACAAGCAGAGGTTTCTATTCTTCCAAACAAAAACTAGATAAAGAAAGTATAGGATTAAAAAGTACAATTTAAAATTAAAAGACATATGTAGAATATTTTATCTGTCAAGTGCATTTCATACCAAAGATGGAAGGTTGGTTCAACATACAGAAATCAATAAATGTGATTCACCATGTCAGTAGACTTAAAGACAAGAATCTCATGATTATGTCAATAGACATAATTATTTGACAAAATACATAATCAATTGACAAATTACAACATCCATTTATGTTTTAAAAAACTAGAAAAACTAGGGATAATAGGAACATAGCTCAATATTGTAAAAGCTATATAAGACAAACCCAAGGCCAACATCTTTCTAAATGAAGAAAAACTAATAGCATTTTCTCTAAAATCTGGAAGAAGGGATGCCTTCTTTCATGACTTCTTTTGTTTGAGCTCTTCTTTTCCTATTTGCATCTGTTTTCCTATTTGTAGCTATGGTATCCTATTTAATTTCTTTCCTTTGCCTACTTGCTCTGGAGTTTCAAGGATTGTGTTGAATAGAAGTGGTGAAATGGTGGTTCCACTTCAAGTTTTCTGCAGAATCTCCACACTGATTTCCAGAGTGATTGCACCAATTTGCAGTCCCACCAGCAATGTATAAGTGAACATCTTCCCTCACATCCTTGCCAACTTTTATTGTTACTTGTATTGTTGATAATTGCCGTTATCATTGGAGTGAGATGGAATCTCAATATGGTTATGATTTGCTATGCTCTAATTACTAGACAAATGGAACCAACCTAGATACTCTTCAACAGATGAATAGATAAAGAAAATGTGATATATGTATACCCAATGGAATATTGGTGTAAGTAATCCTTAGGGAGAAAGCAAAACTGAAGAAGATGACAGAGTTATAGTATCAAAAACTGAATGGCACTGGTACAAAAACAGGCATGAACACCAATGGAATAGAATAGAATACACAGACACAAGTCCACTCAAATACAGTTATCTCACACTAGACAAGGGTGCCAAAAACATACATTGGAGAATAGATAGGCTGTTCAACAAATAGGGCTGGGAAAACTGGAAGTGCATATGCAGTAAAATAAAATTTAACATCCACCTCTTGCCCTGCAAAAAACTCCCGTGGATCAAAGACCTAGATATTAGACCAGAAGCACTACACCTATTAGAATTAAATGTAGGCCCAACACTCCAACATGTTGGCTTAGGAACTGGCTTTCTTAACAAGACTCTTAAAGTACAAGAAATAAAATCAAATTCAATAAATGGGATGGCCTCAAACTAAAAAGCTTCTTCATTGCATGACTGTAGTATGCTGACTTTAAGAAAACTTGAAGTGGAACCACCATTTGACCGGATATTTGATGCCTCCTGTTTTTCTTTCTTACTAAGGATTACTTTGGCTATTCTGGGTCACTAATTTTTCTAAATGAATTACATGATTGCTATTTCTATTTCTATGAAGAATGTCATTGGAATTTTAATAGTAATTGCATTAAATCTGTGTAGTGTTATTGGGAGTATGGCCATTTTGGCAATATTAATTCTGCCTATCCAAGAACATGAGACATCTTTCCATATTCAATGTCTTCTTTAATTTCTTTCCTTAGTATTCTGTAGTTTTCATTGTACAGCTCTTTCACCTCTTTTATTAGATTGATTCCCAAGCATTTTTATTTTACTTTTTGAGGCTATTGTAAAGAGACAGCCTACAGAATGGGAGAAAATCTTTGTGACCCACAACTCAGATAATTAATTCATTAATTATTAATTAATACATTAATTCCAAGGATATACAAAAACTCAAAAGAATTAACACCAAAAAAAGAAAAAGAAACAAGCAAGAAAATAACACAATTAATAAATGGAAAAAGGCACTAAATAGTTACTTCTCAAAATAATAAATATGAAATATAAGTGGTCAACAAACATATGAAAAAATGTCTAAACAATGTTAAAAGTGTCTGGTAATCAGAGCAATGCAAATTAAAAGTACACTGAAATTCCATCTTACTCCAGTGATAATGGCAATTATCAAGAATATAAGTAATAATAAAAATTGGCAAGGATGTGAGGGAAAATGTTCACTCATATGTTGCTGGTGGGACTGCAAATTGGTGCAACCACTCTGGAAAGCAGTATGGAGATTCTGCAGAAGAAATGGAATCACCATTGGACCCAGTTATCCCACTCCTTGGTTTATTCCCAAAGGATTTAAGATCAGCATATTACAGTGACATGGCCACAGTCCCACTTCTGTATACACCAAAATATACTTTGATTTATTTATAAATTTATTTATTTATTTATTTATTTATTTCTTGATCCCTGGACTCACTTCCAGGATGGATAACTCTCTTGAGCATTCCTTCAGAGTGCCTGAGTTTTCTCTTTACTCTGATCTCCAGGAATTATCTAGATTCACCCTGTTTCTCATCTCCTATTCAAACTGCATTCTCGGGTTTTCTTGGACTGAAATTCCCAAGAATGACCAGTGTGCTCCAAACCTGCAGCATCAATACCAACTCTTCTGGCTTCCACAGAACTCTGATCCCATCTGGGGCACTGAAGCATTACAACTGACCAGGGTCCTGAGCCATGGAGACCCAGTCAGCCATCCTTGTCAGAACCTGTAGGCCTATGTGCCGAGATTCCAATGCTAAGGCCCTTATACCCTTGTTGAATGTTTCCTGGAGAATTTGGCTCACAGAGAAATATTTTATCCCATGTCTAGTTTTGGACTATGAAAACATTTTGTTTCATTGAATAACATACATAACCGGATGCCAGATTCAACTTTCTTCCTCATTCTCTTGGAACAATTTCCTGTATTGGACATGCTTCTATCATAAATCCTCTAATTTTCCCATTCCTACTCCATGCTATAAAACTTCTTGATGCTATGTCTGAATGTTTGTGTCTCCATCCAAAATTTTTATGTTGAATTCCTAATCCCTGAAGGTCAAACCTTTGGGAAAAGATTAGGTCATGAGGGTAGAGCCCTTAGATACAGTACAGTGCTCTCGTAAAAGATCTAGCAAGCCACCTCACCCTTTCCGCCATGTGAGGACACAGTGAGAATGTATCACCTGTGAGCCAGGAAGCAGGCCCTGGTTCAGCAGAAACCACATCTGCTAGAGCCTTGTCTTGGATTCCACAACCTCTAGAATTGTTGCTTATACTCTGCAGTCTATGTTATTCTGTTACAGTAGCTCAAATGGGCTGACACTGGGTTTCATTATTTTTGTTGTTCTTTTTGTTTTGTTTTTCTTTTTAGGTATACAAGACAGTAGAGTGTATTTTGACATATTACACCTACATGCAGTATAACTTATTCTAATTAGGATACCATTCTTGCAGTTGTACATGATGTGGAATTTCACTGGTCACATATTCATATGTGAACATCGGAAAGGTATGTCCAATTCATTCTGTTGTCTTTCCATTCCAATTCCTCCTCCCTTCCCTTCATTCCCCTTTGTCTAATCCAACATCTCTGAAGCCCACTCCCCCTTCAATTATGTCTTAGCTTTCACGTATCAGAGAAAACATTCTGATTTTGGTTTTGGGGGATTGACTTATTTCACTTAGCTTGATAGTCTCCAGTTCTATCCATTTACCAACAGATGTCATAACCTCATTCTTTATATACCACATTTTTTAATCTATTCATCTGTTGAAGGGCACCTAGGTTGTTCCCATAGCTTAAAAAGCTATTGTGAATTGAACTGTTATAAACATTGATGTCTATGTTCTTGATTTTTATGTGACCATACCATATCAATCTTCTTCCCTCTTCTTTCCTTTTGTTCTTCAATTCTAAAGTTAAATTCTTATTTTTTTCCTTTCTATTTCTGCATGCTTATTCTTCTAGGGCTTCATCCCTTCTCCCAACTTCTAGTTACAATTTATGGGTGCAAATTTTAACCTCTGACCCTAAACCATTTATTTCAAGATTGCCTTGGGCTTTTATCTTAGAAGTTTAACTTTCTGAAAGCAATTCCACTTGGAGGAGTCATTTTTCATATCAGATATTTTTACTAGAGCATAGCTTCTCTGTTGCTTTTCCTTGAAAAGGCACTAGCTACTTCCAGGACGCCACCACAGCCACCTGTCACTTTCCCTGGGAGTGCCAGTCCTTCCCTTTGGCCACTCCCAACCCCTGGCTGACCAGCTGTAACCCTGGACTTCCAGGCTCCCCTACTCCACAGATCTTGGATGAAACCCCACGCTGCAGGTTGTGGCTCCTGGCATATGAAGCTTCTGCCTAAGAGCCAGATGCTGAGGAAAGTTAATGCCCCTCAGAGTGATTTTTGACTAATGAAAAATAGGAGTCAGAGGGAGCCAGGCAGATTGATGTCTCTTCCTCCTCTCACCCACAGCCTAATCTGGAGTGTGGTTTTCCCTCACAGCATGTGTGACAAAGTCCTGAAGCTGGGCGAATATGCATAATAAGCCCCTGCTGAGTCTCTCCCTGGCTCCTTGCAGGATGGCACATAGTTCAGGAATGAAGCGCTGCCTCACTAAACATCCTTCCTCCCTCCCTTGGCTGTATCTCCACCTCCTCTGAAATAATGCAACAACACTTTAGTCATCGCCTTGGGCTCTGTTTTCTAGAGAAACCGGGTTAAGAGGACTCTTCAGATTCAGGACATAAGGAAAAAAATAGAAAAGGAGTATTTTTTTTTTTCATCACTCAAGTTAGTTCCTATGTCTGTCAAACAGAATAGTATTAACCTGTGGCTCAAGATGAAAATCCTGTGGTCATTTTGTATTGCTCATTTTTTTCTTTTATTACTAAAATGCAGATTCTCAAAAGCACTGTTGATTTTCCTTCTCACTGAAGTATCTCTCCAATGCGCACCATGGACACCAATCTGGACAGAGCCTACACTCACAACTGGGCTTCAATTACTGTGTGGGCTTCCCGCTATCTTACCAGGATTCTTTGACGCCATTGTTTTTCCTACTATTGTGCACACTTTACCAGTCTACAAGATTATTCTTCTTTCAGTATCCTTTTTGTATTACATCTTCAGGAAAACACATACAACGTAACCTTCAGGGATGCTTCATGCTATTAAAAAACTTGAAATTCTTTCTGGATTTGAAGTCTTTCCCATTATCCAATGCCCAGTCTCTTTTTCTCATCCTGGTATGGTCACAAGTCAGGTTGTCTTTAACTTCTGCATTTTTTGCTCCTATTATTTCTGTGTCCCAAAGCACCTTTTCCTCCTCTTATATAAATCTTTGCTGCCTTCCAAACCTCAGCTTGAAATAATCACTTTCATGAGTTTTTTTTTCCTAAGAATGCTAGAACACATTGCTGAATGCCTTCCCTTGAATTCCCTTGGCATTAATCATCTGTAATATTTACTTGCTTAAGTACATGTTGATTTTTGCTGCTCACAAATTAGTATTTTAGTTCTCTTTTCTAAATTAAATCACATTTTTGACCATATAAACAATGTCACTATTTTTATGTGATTTTAATTATTTAGGGGCACATAATAGATGTTCAAAACATTTCTTTATTGACCGTTTCTTTGAAAATGAGTAGTCCATGAACTACAACTAGAAGTGCCTTGGTTAGTTAAAGGATAGATTGCATAGGTAATATTTAATGAGTAGTAGCAGAGATAGTTCAATTTAATGACTAACAAGGTGATTCTCACAGGCCTACAGAACATACTTGTGAATGTCACTCTCTGAAAAAAATCTAATAATTGAGCACATGCACCCCTCTCCTCTTGCAGAAATAAATGCATTCTTCCTTCATTCACAGTTGAAGGGCAATAGTCAAATTAGGGAAGCGATTGGTTTTCTAGGTTTAATACTGCCTATGCCAGTTTAGACCCAGATCCATCTTTTACTGGGCAAAGTAGTAGAGTACACCAAGCAAGAGACTTGAAACAGCCAGTGTGACTCTACTGACAATTGAGTTGTGACTTGTGACT
This sequence comes from Marmota marmota marmota, assembly GCF_001458135.2. Taxonomy (NCBI): domain Eukaryota; kingdom Metazoa; phylum Chordata; class Mammalia; order Rodentia; family Sciuridae; genus Marmota; species Marmota marmota. Next base: position 47,692,398 of record NW_025999990.1, on the reverse strand, counting down.
AGATAAACACACAGGTTGGTGTGGGAGACCACCCTTACACGTGACTGAGTCACACTCCCTGGCTGGGAGCTGAGGCGCTCAGTTGCAGAAATGTGGCAGAGCTTTCCCCACCCTTCTTGGGTGTGAGGGTCGATGTCTTGTGCATGGTCGATGTCTTGCGCTGTCTTGCTACAGCCCCATGGGTGAAGCTATGCTCACCTGTTCCTTTGTAATATAACCCCTTGCCCTGTTTAGGATAGAATCTTCCATGGAAGTGCCTTGTGTGTGTCCCCTTCTCTCACTGTGCCCTTGGGTGCAGCTACCCAGGTGTCAGTCAACCTGCTGAGAGTGGACATCATGAAGATTCTCAGACCGCTAAACCCTGACCCCTTGCCTCATTTGAATAGCTTCTCCTCAATAAAAGGGGTCAGCGCGTGCTCTTGCTCTCTCTCTTTCTTCGGACCCTTAAGGTCAGAGGAGGTATTTGTGTCTCTTGTGTGGTTATTTTGTGCCGCCAAGTCAGCTAGTTTACCTGGAGTGACCCCTGAGCCTTTTAGTCTCGAGAACAGAAACCGGGCAGGTTGGGAAGAGTATGAATTCATGGGAAGGAGTTTGGATTTCACCCTGCAGTTAGTGGTATACCCCCAAGACTTTTAAAATAGAAATCTGACCACACCTATGTTTTGGATAATTTTTGTATCAGTATAGCAAAGGGAAAGGCTAAGGTAGAGAAGCCAGTTGGCAGGTTCATGGTTCTTCCTGGTTTTCAAACTGCTTTGTGAATACTGAGTCCCTTAGAAATGCTTTCATGCGCCATCTCAAAAGACACTGAGGGTGAGTGGGTGGGCATCTGGGCCTCCAGTTCAACTCCAACCTGACACAGTCTACTGATATCTGATTGTAAGTAGGCTTGTAAGTAAAATTTTGTTAAAATGTATTGTAGCTTAAAGAAATTAGAAAAAAATGCTCAGTTTACTTAAACAGCAGACTGTGTGGTAATTATTGGATAGATTCCAGAAATATTTTGATTGAGATTTAATTGGACTCACTTATCAATAACATCTGTGCAGTTAAAATAAATGAAGAGTCTAAGATCAGTGTGTGAGTGTGTAGAAGTGATCACATTAGCCAAGGCAGAAATCACTCCAGGTGGAGGAGATTTATAGAAAGGAAGATATTCAACAACTCATCCATTGAGTGTCAAGTGCCTCTGGGAAAGGGATGGTCTAAGAGGTGATCAGAGAATGGAATTTGGAGTTCAGGAGTACAGTTTGGGAGTCATAAGCATTAGATCAGCTTTGAAACCAAGGACATGGATGATGTCATCCAGTGAGAAAGTTGACAGCTGAGACCTCAAGACCAAGACAAAAGCAAATTCTTCAGCCTTTGCAGGGTTTTGAATTTTGTTTTAAAGGTATTATCAGTATTCAAAAATTCAGTATTTATAACTTTCCTGGACAAATCAGAGAGTCTGAGAATACTGTGCTAACCTTTATTCATGGTCACCTAGACCAGAGTCACTGTGGAGTGGTTGTCCCTGCAGACTGGCACATGCTCAGCAGGTGAGTGCCTTCCCTCCTATCAGGCTGTGCCCATGGTTTCCATTGGGTTCAATTTCTTCATGCATTTGATTTTCCAGCCCCTGAGGGAGAAGTATACTGACAACGAGAGCCAGATCCCCTATCTTTATTATGATGTAGAGCCAGCAAGTGGGTTTTTTGTTGTTGTTTGGGTTATTTGTTATCTCTGTTAATTGTCATTGATATTGTTCTCAAGGCATGAGCCCAAGAATCAAACTGATTTAGGGAAGATAACAGGAGTGTCTCAGCCCATTGAAGCTAAATTATGATTATTATTTCTCAATCCTACTACTAGTACTACCATCATATAGAAAATGTAACATTACATAACACATACAGTAAGATGTAGGAATATATTGTTAACATTGGTAGAAAATAATATGAGTGTCCAATTTAATAAATAAATGTTAGATCTGGAGTTAAGATGACAGGGTCAAGGGTAAGCCTGTTGTGTAAGGCAACTTTCAGTTACTATAATGGAATATCTGAAATAATTAACTTTTGAAGAGAAAAGGTTTATTTTGGCTCATAAATTTGAGAAGTTCAAATCCAGGTTCAGTTGGTTCCATTGCTTTGGGTCTGTGGCAGCACATCATTGTTGGAGTGTATGGTAGAGCAAAACCACTCATCTCATCAGGAAGTGAAAGGAGAAAACAGAAGTGGCTATTCCCTGCAAGGACACACTTTCAGTGCCTGACTCACCTCCGACTAGGCCCAGCCTCTTAAGCCTCCACCACCACCCCACATCACCACCCTGGGGCACCAGCCTTGAACACATGGACTCTTTGGGGATATTCACCATCCAAACCACAGCAGGTCTGGACCCTGAAGTCAGACAGCCTGGGTTCCACTTGTCACTCCAATGGTTACCAGCCATGTAATCTTGAATAGGACATTCCATCTCCACCTGTAAAAGGCCCTTGTGAAGATATGTGTTACCACAAGGAAAGGCCTTCAGACATTTCAGGCACATGTGGAATGATCATTAAAAGTTAATTGTTGGGCTGGGGATGTGGCTCAAGCAGTATCGCGCTCGCCTGGCATGCATGGGGCGCTGGGTTTGATCCTCAGCACCACATAAAAATAAAGATGTTGTGTCCACCGAAAACTAAAAAATTAATATTAAAAAATTCTCTCTCTCTCTCTTTAAAAAAAAGTTAATTGTTGCTGTTACTTTATCCAGAGTGGTTCATCCTTTACCCTCTTATTATAAGCCCGATGAACTTACTGCGTTTTTGTAATCATAAACAAGCAGGTGGGAAATAAGTTAGCAGCTAAGTTTTAAGTATGACAAATTGTTATTGCAACCATCAATCTTACATCTCTACTGGACGTGGCTGAGCACTTTGAGGATGACATATCTGCTGTCATGAGTATATGGATAGTGACATATATTTGTGTTTTCCAAAAGGAAGAACTTTTATAATTTTGTTTACAGGCTGTTACTGCAATTCCTGAAGTATTAGTCTTTGTAAATTTGTATTACTAATTCAGTATAGAACAATGAATCAGAATTTAGATTACCAGTTTCATCAAGATTTATGGTCAGAAAATCACACAGAATTTACAGGAAAAGGAATTTGTAGAAAAGATTTTCTCTAGGGTGGGGAGTGCTAAGTGATTCAATTACCCAGTCATACACATTTATATTCAGTATCTAAATTTGTTATGTAGCTTCATTTTAAAATCAACCTTAAAATCCCAGAGTTTAATTTTGAGGTCCAAATTTCATGCATATGGATCTTAAGAAAATTGATAGAGATGTTGGACATTTTTGCAGTAAGATAAATAATTGAGTGGAAATGAGACTTGGGATTAAAAATTTAGAGTTTACTTAAAAGAATTCATCCACATCATCCTTGCATTTCCGAGTCTGGGTTTTGTTGAAATGAAAGGAAGAGAATTGGGGAGGCCATTTTAGGTCAAGTCTGCTTTTCAGTCGGATGCATCTAAGACTGGCCCTGAAAAGAGCACATTAAATCATGTTTCCCTGGCTTTAAATATTTAATAACAAATGTTTTGGTTTTATGACTCTTTGAATTAGAATCATAGCATTTTTAGAGCTAGAAGAGAGGCTACAGAGCTAATTTAAAACAAGTCTTTGTTTCGTAAGAAGGAAACCAAGACCTGACATTTGGGTTACTATAAGGAGAACGATTTGTATGTATCATCAGTTACTCATATTTAAGCTATTTATAAAGCAAAGTGAAGGGATTAGTGAGAGTCTGACAGACAAACTTTGCGTAAACCAGTCACCTATCAATCGGCTATTCATCTAGATATTGGTTGGAATCTGGCCAATTGCCTGGCATGCCGTGGGAAGGGTTTAAATAGTGAAAGGACTTTCGCATCCATGAAGCAAACTTATTGTTTTATCAGTCTTATTGAAATAGAGCGGGGGTGTGTATACTTGTAGATGAATGGATACGTGTTTGTATATTCTCTGTCTTATACAAAGACTTTGGGTATGAATACAATTAGAAGGCTAACATTCTGAAAATGCAGAGAAACTACAATGAGAGAATTACAAAGAAGAATAAAAACAGACTGGGAATAAGAGAAGGACTAGGTAGAAGTTACCTCCATGCAACAGGAGTAGAGGGTAAAGCACAAGGATGTTAAGCAATTTGTCAGTTAATATGTGGCAGAGACAGAAATCTAAGCCAATTTTCCAGACTCTTACCCTGTCCACTGAGGTATGCCATGCTTCTCAAGCTTAAATGTGTCAACGTGTCTCCCAAGAGCCTTGTTAAGTACAGGTTCCCATTCCAGGGGGCTGAGGTGGGGCCAAAGATTAGCATTTATGACAAGCCTCCAAGTGATAATGATGCTGCTCGTACAGAGCTCATACTTTTGATAGTAAAAGGCATAGTCTACATGCTACATCATATATAATGGCTATACTCTATTACATATATATGCATTATATATTCTATTATATATATCATATATTATATATTTGTACATGAACACAATACCTTTATTTATTTATTTAACTTTTTGGTGCTGAGGTTGGAACCCACTGCCTCACACTGCTAGGCCAGCGCTCTACCACTGAACTACAACTCCAGCTCCTATATTCTATATTCTTAATGTGCACACACACAAGAACACAGCTTGGTGTCAATAAAGTGTTTTTCTTTAAAATGTTCACCTACAGCTCTCAATAAAATGCAAGGCTCCAGTTACACCAGACTTGGGAAGTCTTCCAGGTTTAATCTCGTTTCCTCAAACTTCTTATGTCTGCCAACTATGTATGGCCCAGTATGAGGGAACCAGTTCTGGCTTCACTTTTTCCTTAGCAAGACCTATCTTTAGGAAAGCCAGAAGTTATTTCACATTAAGGAGTGAATGCCTGGTACCTACCTGAATTCAGATACCAACATTGAATGAGCATGTAAGAGGCTCTTGAAGGAATGCCTATGAAAGATGTAGAGGAGAAAGCAAAAATTTGTAGGAAGAACTATCAGAATGAGGCACATCCCATACATTTAAAAGGCAAATGAGGAAGGAAGGAAAATTGGGCTAGGAAGAATGTCAGATTTCAGTGCAGTTTTAAGGAAGCATCTATCAAGTTGATGAAGAGCCCTCAAGCCAAAATCACCCGTTAAAGAGGTCCCACACCCCAAGAAAATGGGCTTGCAGTAATATTAATATCTTCAGCACACTCACTCACTGGCTTGGAGCAGCTGGGTGAGTGCAGGCTTAGCATGCAATGGTGGAATATCCCAGAGGGACAGTAGCAACAGAATCAGTGGATCCCATCATCATGGATCCACTCCCTCACTTCCTTCACTCTAAAATAGGTCCCCTGGTTGCATGTTGTGTATATGTGGAGAAACAAATCAATACCCAGAATAAGAATCTACTCTTATGTTATACTCAGCTTTTGCATCACTGTGACCAAAATACCTGACAAGAATAACTTAGAGGAGAGCACGTTTATTTGGGGCTCAAGGTTTTGGAGGTCTCATTCCATAGAAGGCCAATTCTATTGCTGTAGGTCCAGGTGAGGCAGCATATCGCAGCGGAAGGGCCCAGCAGAGAAAGCTGCTGAACTCATAGTGTAATCAAGAAGATTTAGAGAGAGTGTGGGGGGAAGGGAGCCACAGGGAAGGTACACCCTTTCAGGGAATGTCCACAGTGAGCCACATCTTCCAGCCAGCCATCCCTACCTGACTATGGTTACTACACAGTCAGTCCACTCAAGCTAAAATGGACGGAGATTACAGCTCTCATGATCTAACCATTTTACCTCTGAATATTCCTGCATTAACAGGGGATTTTAGAGAAAACACTTCATATTCAAAATACCCAATAAGGATAAATGACTGGCCCTTCCCAGGTGGAAGGATCTTATGTAATCACCTTGCCAGATTGGTCTTAAGGAAGAGAGCCATAATGGCTCTCTGCACTGGTTTCTGTTGCAGACAGGCTGACTCTTCAGAGGAAACAACACTTAGGTCAGCCTAGGTAAGTAGAAGTTCATTCTGTAGTCCCATATGTAGCCTCCATCTATGCTACAGTGGACAGTATTCATGTGTCCATAATGATAATGCCAATATTTAGCTAATATCAACTGGCTCAGTCATCTCTCCCTGCTTGTTTTCTCAATGCCTTTTTTTTTTTTTGGTACCCAGGATTGAACTCAGAGGCACTCAACCATTCAGCCACATCCCCAGCCCTATTTTGTATTTTATTTAGAGACAGGGTCTCTTTGAATTGCTTAGTGCCTCGCTTTTGCTGAGACTGGCTTTGAACTCTCAATCCTTCTTCCTTAGCCTCCCGAGCTGCTGGGATTATAGACATGCACCACCATGCTCTGCTCAATACCTCTTTTATTATGAATGGTTTCTGGTGACACTTTGAGTTTTTTAGCATCAGTTTCAAACTAGACTCTGGTTCAATCATCTTTGTAACATCTGAATCCTTTGCTTCCTCCAGGATAGCCAACCAAAGTAAGGGCTATATGTTCCTTTTGGAAGAAGAATCAGGGAATCATTGAGGTCTATACTTGCCAGAGTTTACAAATTCCTTCCTCCCAGCAGATTCTGGATCTGAACAGAGAACTGGATTATTTTCATGTCAAAATGGGGCAACTACCCTCAGGCTCTTGCTCCTTGATTCTTGCCTTTTCATGACTACGGATATAGGTGGAATCCTTGTTGATTTCCTGCATGTTCTACTTCTAGGCATACCATGGTGTATTAACCATCTTTCCACCTCTGTGGGTCAATCCATATGGACTTCACTTCTGACTTTTCCAGTCATTACAGGAGTTTCAGCCTCCCAGTTTTTGGTCCATGAGTCTCACCACATGGTCCTCATTGCTTCAAACCTGATGAGCCCTAAGTAGTGAACCCAGCTCTGTGACAGCCTCTCTTGCTCTCAGCCCTCACCCTTCTTAGTGATACTGAGTGGCCTCTCATGAGCCTCCTTCATCAAGTACCTTCAAAGTCCACTCCCAAGGATACTGCTATGGCTATTACTGTTACATGAAAGTTAACCTTTATAGCTCCTTCCTACCTTCTCATGCCTATTTGGGTTATGTTGAGTTTTAACTCTAGTTATCAGCCTGGATCCCAGGAGAGGAGGTAGGTCCCGCTCATGCCTCCCGAGGGCTCTGCTTACCTTCCACATGAAAAGTGCTAGCCCCTAGGAGAGAGGGGACAGGCCATGTAAGGAAGCTCCAAGTCTCCAGATCCATCGAGCCAAACTCTGTTCAGATGTCCTATCCCACGTATCAAGGTGCCAAGTTTGCTCAACCAGGGCTCCAGACTTAGTAAATAGACTGCATTGGATGAGCATTTAAACTTCTGTGAGTCCTGTGTCTCTAACTATCAGGCGAGTCTATCTTCAGCTGAGTCAGACCTTTCATTGTGGGAGATAAGGGCCACTTTGAAAGAGACCAGAAAGGCCTCTGGCTCTTACTCTTTCCTTTTATTATTTATTCATGACCCTCAGTTTCCGTGGGGTCTTGATACAACTTAATAACCAGGCAAACTCTGCTGTCCTTGCACTGATTACTCCCCATATCTTCCAAGTATCTGAATCTTTGTCCTTGAAGCATGTCTCCTCCACCAGGATGGATTTTCCAGGTCGCTAACCAAGAGTTCTGTAGACATGGGGCCAGCACGTATCCTGGGGGCCTCCTTGTCCTCAGGACATCAAGTATGGCAGCCCCAACCCCCTCTTCAATCTCTGTGTTCCTGACCCACCCTGGCACTGTGTTTGAAATTTTCTAAAAAAGCAGATACCGGGATGAGGTCAGACGTGCATGTTCTAGAAGAACGTCAGGGAAGGATCATGGAAGAATAAAAATGGGCAGCGACAGGCTTAGCTTGACACCTATCCTAGGAGATGTAGGCGAGGAATAGTGGAGGGGAAGGTAGAAAGAGAACAAAACTACAGAGCAGTTTCAGGAATCATTCCTCCCAGCTGAAGCAAGGTCCTCAGGAGAAGGTTGTATACAGCAGGAGTGTCCCTGCACTGGTGCCCGCTGCTCAACTGCAGGCTGGGGCCGCCTGGCAGGGACAATAAGAGCCTTGGAATTAACACAGTGGGAGTCCAGAAGACCAGTGGCCAGGATCCAGATATGCTTCCCACACTTTTCCATTGCTACCAACAATGACTTTAATTCGCTTCTGATTAATAGTTAGCTTTTACTGGGCATTTGTTATATGCCAGGTGCTTGTTGCTAAGAGCTTTTAAGTGCATCTTCCTATTTAGTCTTTACAACAAAAATAATGATTTTTCCATTTTTTAAAACTTGAACTGAGACTTAGGTTAAGCAATTTGCCAAAGGTCACAAGGAGTTGGTTCTATTAACAAGCATTTTATAAATTTCCCATTTTTTTTTTTTAAAAAAAGCATGAAGCATATTGCCTCTTATCATTTTTTATCTTAAATGATCCCCAAATTCCATGTGTTAACATCTTAGCCCCCAGCTTAGCACTATTGGGAGGTGGTAGAAATTAAGAAGGGGAGACTAGTGAGAGATTTAGATCACTGGGACATGTCCTCAGAAGGCATTGTGAGACCCTGGTCTCTTCCTTTTTGTTCCTGGATGTGAAGTGAACACTTATGCTCCACCATGTATTCCCCACCATGACTTTCTGCCTCACCATAGGCCCAGACACAGCAGAGCCAAGTGACCATGGCTGAAGCCCAAATAAACCTTTCCTCTTTATAATTACCTCAAGTATTTGTTATAGCAACAGAAATGTGACTTATACATTTCCCAAAGATATGTTCTATTTCTGAAGATTAGTAAACCATGTGGTCAGGGCCTTACCTGTATAGAATTCAAATCTAATGAAAGAAATAGATGTGCAGGTACAGAATTATAATATGGCTTGTGAACTGCACAGAAAGACTCTCAAGCTGCCATGCAAGGATGTGATATTTTAACTGTAACCAGAGGATGGGTAGCATTTTGCCAAGTGACAAAAGGAAAGAAAGAAGAGAGTGCCAAGTGGAGGAAGCAGTATATGAGGGTGCCTAAAGGCCAAAGCAAGCATAGCACCGTCAATATATTTAGTAATAACAGAATTATAGCACACGAGGAAGAGCCCTGCTCTGTAATTTTAAATTTTGTCCTAAATGGACATGCAGAAGAGCAAAGTAATGAGCAGATGAGAAAGCATCTTATAAACTCAAAAAGGACGTACTAAATAGCATAAAAGTTGCCATGTGGAGAAGAAATCCATATTTAAATAAAACTCTGCAGAATTTAATTGCACTGTATTTAATTGAATTAAGATTTAAAAACCATTTCCTATTTCATGAAGACAAGAATTTCCCAGCTGAAATCTTTCCCCTCCAGCTGCCTCCTCATGTTCCTGTACACCTAATATCTCTGAAGCCACACAGGTTGTAGCCTCCAAAACTGAGGATAATGCCTTCCTATTCACTTCTCAGGGAATCAGGTTGACATCATAACCTTCGAAATCCTTCATGACAAAGGATCTTCTGGTTAGAGTAATGTGAAGAGGTTCTGCCTCTTTTCTGGGCAAAACTATCAAAAACAACAATTCCAGGGCACTGGAATTGACAGAAAGGTCAGAAGTAAATGGAAGCACTTATTCTTAAGAAAAAAAATGGTAGATATTCAGGTAAGAATAGGTGACCTTCTTGTCTAGGGCAATCTTTCGCAGCTCCTTTGGATAGAATGGGAGGTTTATAAAATGATGTCGGTCACAAAGTCAGCAGCTTTGCTGCCAGGAGGGGTGAAATCCACTGGGACTAGAGGAAAAAGTCTATAGATTTGCAAAGTAAAAGTGACAGACTGTTACCTAAATGAGAAATAGCCTAATCACCCACTGGTGAATTGATAAACAAAATATGCTATATACATACAGTGGAATACTATATAATAATATAAAGGCATGAATTGCTGATAATGCATGTGGAAAAAGTATTATGCTAAGTGAAAAAAGTCAGTTACAAAAGAACATAGATTATATAGAACCATTCATGTGAAATATCCAGAAAAAGCAATACTAGAGGTAGAAATTGATCCAATGGTTGCCAGGGTGGGGATAAAGGACTGCAAACAGGCATCAAAAAACATTTGGGAGGCTGTGAAAATTTGATAAAGCTGGATTGTGGGAACACTTGCATAGTTGTATGCATTTCCTAAAATGGACCAAATTTTACAACTAAACATTATGTATCTTATAGCATGCAAATTATACTTCAAGAAAGATATTTTTTTTTTAAAAAATTCTCCAAAATCTTGTTCCCTTGCATCAGTCCATTCCCTGATACCATCCACACTCCCTGCCCAGCAGAGCCTTTGTCTATGCTGATCTCCTCACAGGATTTCTGCTCTTCCTCACCAGTATCTGTAGTCTGTGAAGTCTTTAAGTTTACGCTGTCAATACAATCAGAGAGGAGAGCAGGCGGATCCAATAATGTCCACTTTGTCTGCAAGAAGCCCTCTGTTTGCCCCCGTGGGATGGACAGATACTGTTATTTTTAACATTTCCTCTCTCATGAAAACTTTAGGGAACACAGCCCAAGTCTCACTGTCTTTAATAATAGTTTTCTTTTTATTGTTCTTCTCTAACTATTTTATTCAATATTCTTTCTACAGATCTTATGAAAACCTACTATGTACTAGATACCATTAAGGATCAACAGAGAGGGAAAGTTCCTTCTTTCATAGAACATATGGTACTATGTCCACATAACTAAATCTCTACTAGTTTTGTTGTACCATTTTTTAATAGTCCAATTCATTCTCTGAGTACAGGGAATCTTATACCTCTTTTCATTATGTCTAACACCATCCTTAATAATCTACAGGCAAAATGGTAGGTGCTGAGGAAATATTTGTATATGACTCCTTCAGAGATGAAGCAATAATAACATGTATCAAATACTATGCTATGTACTGGTCAGCTTTACTTACATATTGCTTGCAATGTTTGAAACTTGTATTACCATTTACATTTTGGAGAAGAGAAAACTGAAGATGATTGAAATCAGGCAACTTTCCCCCAAGTCACGGATGGAAACGTGATTCTATTTCAAGGTCATCTCATTCCAAATCATTGTTCTTAGCCACATACTCTCTCCTTTCTGATTTCTTGGTAGTCAATGCAAACACCTTCATTCAAAGCCAGCAACATACTAGTCTGTGTTTAATCTTAGAAATGGTAAATACTTCAAGGTTGAAATTAACTGTTGAGAAGATGCTCCATGATCTCTCACATTTCTGCACATTTTAGGAGAACAGACACCTTCTTTTTTAAAAAAAAATTAATTTTTTTAGTTGTAGTTGGACACAATACCTTTATTTTATTTATTCATTTTTATGTGGTGCTGAGGATCGAACCCAGGGCCTCGCATGTGCTAGGCAAGTGCTCCACTGCTAAGCCACAACCCCAGCCCTACAGGCACCTTCTTGTGAGCTACCTTTCCAAGGAATATGGTGTAACAGATAGCCTTATAAATGGAGCAGCTGTCCCTCTCTGAAACAGATGGTGAGTTTATTTACTGTCTAATAATGATAATGTTTCTCTCCAGGAAAAATCTCTGTCAAGTTTATTTGCAGTCCATTATAAAACATTGGGGTTCCCTAAATTCAGGTCTCCTCAGCTGAGACATAGAGCCCAATTGGTCTCCTTCTACATATTCCCTCTTGGTGCTGGGGAGTGGGGGAAAACCAAGGGAACAAGAAGCTTATGCAGTTTTTTTTGTGCCTTGAGAAGAGTCCTTTGTCTCTGCCTAGGGATTGCATGTCTTCTATTAGCATCCATGAGATACTGTGGCAAGTTAACTTACAAGTTAAGTTACTAACTCAGACTCTTCATAATTTCTGACATTAACACTTCTTTATCCATGGTTTTGATTACGCTAGGCAGTGTGCCTTCAATTGACATTCTCAGATACATTTTGAAATAGCTGAACTTTGAACTATCCATTTTGGTATCCTTCTTTTATTTCTCTATATTATGCTTTCAATTTCATTTCAGGTTCTTATTGTTTCTCTCCTTTCTTTTGCCTCTCCCTATATTTTAGCTGTGGAAATTATTTCCATTGTTCACACCTTAGGGTAAAATAGATGTGTTGTCTCTCTTACAGATATTTGCATTTTCAGCCTAAATTTTAAATATAGGAAGAAGATTTTGTCTCTAGGAATAGCATTTATGAATTTTTAACAAGGCAGCGGGGATAAATTTATTTGTATCAAGTAAGTATAAAGGGGAGACTTCTTTTCTTCAATGCAGAAATTAAAACACTCAAAGGTTTTAAACTTTTGTCTACATGTCAGGAAAATTCTGACTCTACTCCAAATTTCAGTCTATGCCATCAGTCTCCCATGCCTATGGATTCCACATTGATTCAACCAATGATGCACCAAATGTATTTTGGGGGAAAAAAATCTGTATTAAACATGTACAGACTTTTTTGTGTGTCATTATTCCCTAAATAACACAGTATAGGAATTATTTACATATAACATTAACATTGTATAAGGTCTAAGTAATCCAGAGATGATTTAAAGTATATGTTAGGGGGTGTGCAGATTATATGCAAATACTTGCTGTTTTATATAAGGGACTTGGGTATCACAGATTTTGGTATCTGGTGATTGTGGTAGGGTTGATTCTGGAAAAATCTCCCATAGATACTGAGGGATGACTATACTTGTTAGTTCTAACTGTGTTAAAAGCTTGTTTATGCTAAGTAAAATTAGTTGTAATAAAACATTCTGAAATTGAGTAGCTTACTAAATGTATATTTCTTCTTTAAAAGGTTTTACTAGTGCATTATGGTTATACATATTTGTGGAGCCCATTTTAACACATTCATACATTCATGGAATATAACTCTCTCCATTTTCTCTCAGTAGTTCTACTTTTTCTCTCCCACATCCTCTTTCCCCTTTCTCTACTGTAATGACCTTCCTTCTATATATTTACTTTTAAAAAAATCAATTGGGTGTTTTATAGACATACATAAAGGTGGAATTTACTGTGGTGTATTCATTTAGGCACATAGCATGATTTGAGAAGTATATTTCCTATTGTGTGAAGACCAATGTGTGCTTGACAGGAGGTGTACCTCATGGTCATTCCTAGACCTCAGTTTACAGACTCCTTCTATTCAGCTATCAGAGGATGAGGGATTCCACAGCAAAGACATAACCTTTTATCAACCACTTGATTTGGAATTGACACATCCTTCTTTCACTCATGTTCTTCTTGGCTAAATCTCACAGAACACATCTAAATGCAAGGGGTTCTAGCAAATACGTCTTTGCCATGTGCCCAAAAGGAAAAGGAAACCGGTCTTACTGAACATGTAGCAATCACTGCCTCAACATTTGTTCCCTTTGTTCTAGAATAGCTCAGTAACCTTGGATATTTCTGACAAATGCTTATGAATAATTCACTTTGACACAGTGGAGAAATGCCATATGCTGCCTATATTTGTGCTGTCTTCAATTTGTATCTAGGCTGCTTTCTTTTTCATAGTAAAAATAATAATAGCTTACGTTTTCACATTACATTAAATAAAAATTGCATTTTACAAACGATTTGTATAGTGTGATGCCACTTTCGTGAACTCAGACTATGTGCATAAAGGATGTCTGGTAGGAAAAATATCAAAATGTTAGCAATGGTTATTTCTTTGAAAATAGAAATAATTTTCATCTGCTTTATGTTTTCTGAAAAAAAAATTTTAGGATAAACAGACATAATTTTACACTTAGAGAAAATACTTTTATTTAAAAAATAGGGAACGACGACTCACGTGTGGAGTAGCTGATAGTACAAGATATTTTCACATGCTTTATTTTATTGTTATTGTGGGCTAAGCAAGTCAACAATTAACAGTTTTATGCCCACTTTGCAGTTGAGGGAATTGAGGCTTAGATGGATCGAGGACTTGCTTCAGGGCAATCAGCCAGAAGGAGCCAATCTGGGATTTAGATCAAGATCATACCCTTACCTGGGTGTGGTGGTGCACACCTATAATCCCAATGTCTCAGGAGGATGAGACAGGAGGATCACAAGTTCAAGACCCGTCTCAGCAATAGCAACTTAGCAAGAACTTGTCTCAAAACAAAAAATACATAGTACTAGGACTGGGGATGGAGCTAAGTGGTAAAGTATCCCTGGGTTCAATCCTAGTTTGTTTTTTTTAAAATCATCCTTTCTAAATCTGTTTTCCCCATAACATCAAGTTGATTGTAGGAGCCTAGAAGTGAAAAGTTACTGCTATTGAATGTGCCAGTTACTAGTTTTCAAAAGAAGATAATTCACACACTGAAACTTTTCTGGGGGATTCTTCTAGATCTCCTATTAGAAGGACACACAGGAAGCTTCACGGTGACTTGTCCTACAAAATGACACAGAATCAGGAAAAGGAAAGTGCAGACTGCTTTTAGGTGTTTCTGGGCAAGGTCCTTTGGACAGAGAAATTGCAGTGTGGAATCCCCTTTATCACCCCGATTCCCTTGGATAGATTTTTGCTCTCTGGGTTCTTGGTAGTTCTCTTTGCATGACAAAGATTGAAAAAGTTGCCAGGCCATCTTGTCGTGTCACATCTGATCCAGATGGCTCTGCACACTCCAATTTTAGTTCCTATTTTGTTTTCACCTCTCAGGGTTAAAAAAGAACAGCCTGCAACATTGCTGTGGAAAAATGTCTGGAGCAAACTCTGCATGGTGTCTGCACAGAAAAGGCAAGGGTGCCACCGCTCTAGTGGGCTAATTAGCCTCTTTTAATTGTCACAGCCATCAGCATCCCCAACCTGCCGGTTTGTGGGCAGTGGTCTATTTCAGGGGCATCTGGTAGGAACCAGAGAGGATGATTGACGTACAGATGCTTAACAGTGTGCCACAAGGTTGGAAGTCTCATTAAAAAGACTTACATGCATACTGAAGGGCAGACAGAAAGGAAAAAGAAAAAAAGTACGCCTTCCTAAGAATCAATGTTTGAAGTGGGCTGGTAAGTAGTCATTATGTTATCCAAATGGCATGTCCAATCTGAAGCCAGTGGCAGGTAAGGTTAGTGCCCAATAAGGAAATCCAAAGATATTACATCCTTTTATTCCAGCTGCCCCAAGCTCCTATCCCCTCCACTCTCTCTCTCTCTCTCTTTAACCTTCTCCAACACGGCTACATTTCGGCGAGGGGTGGAAGAAAGGGTGTTATTCTAGGTGGCATCAGAGAGCTCTCTCCAGTGTTTCAGCAAAGCTTCCCCGAGCCTGGACATAATGTCCAAGAACGAGGAAATCAGAGCTTGACTTTCATCTGCTCAAATGCGGTCGCTGAGCAGTTGAAGGGGTAAATTCTCTGGATCAAAGGGTTAGCATCTGAGTGTCACCAAGAGCACACTGGACACATGTCATCTCCTCCACATTAGACACAACATTTCTAACCTATCCTGAGTCATAGTTTGAAAACGGTTTAAGATACTCCAAACAAAATACTGTCTCCAAGCTAATTAATTGTTAAAAAAAAAATCTTAAAGGAGTCACAGTAGAAATTTTTCTCCAAAGAAGAAATGAAGTAAAACAGACACATGCAAGCCAAGAATATCCCAGACCCTGCCCCACCAGCCCCTTGAAATGTTACATAACTTGTTTCCTTAATAATTTGCAGGTTTGTTATAAAGTCCATGTGCGAGGGAGAAAGGGGCCATAGTGTGCACTAATTTCTAGAAGAGAAATGTGAGGCAGATGTGCACAACAGATGTTCTGGAATGGTGGCAGTTTCCATGCATATTTATGCGAGATTGTGAAGTTTTATTATCGCAGGAACTCTTCATAGAGTGAAAATGATGTGACCTGTCTGAAGTAAAAGTGCAAGTTGGAAAGAGACCTAGCACTAAGAGGTAGGGTGGAGTTTGCCTGTTTGGAAAGGGTTATGAAACATTGTCCTTAATCCTTATTTTCAGAAAGCACAAAGATGATTAGACTTCTTGGTCCAATTCCACCTACTGACAGTTACATGGCATTTGTAAAGACAGGGCCCCCTGAGTTGAATAAAAACTGCCAACAAGACACTGCAGAGGAATGGCACAGGTTGGTCCTCAGAAGACCCGGAGGGCTGTGTCCCTTCAGCTGACAGTGCACACATTCCAGTCTTTTGAGATTTGCCTTTTGGGGTTTCTGCCTGACTTCCATAAAAATTATCTTGCAGGATGGCCATGAGGGGATGGGAATTCAACCACCCAGAAGGTCTAATTCCTTGACTCTGGTATGACCTGGCTAAGCTGCACTCTTGCACTGTCCCATGGGTTGTTGAAGCCTCCGAACAAGGTATTCCAAGTAGGGCTCCTTGGCATAAGCAGAAAGACCACTGACCTTCTCTTGCCCTCCTCTCCTGAGGTCAATGAAAAGAATTCTTCCCCTTGGATCTGGAGACTTTCACATAACAGGTGTCAAGCACCATGCCTGGAGGAGGAGAATAAAGAGGAAGGGACATGGAAGCCTTGCTAAGTTCCCCCCAGTGTATTACTGTTAAATCACATCCACTTCCATCCAATCATGATTCTCTATGACTGTCCAACTTTCTTCCAACTGTAGCATAAAAATGTGCAGTTTTGCCTGGTGTTTGCATCTTTAGTTCCAAAGTCTCCTGTGTTGCATTGAAGTTTGGTTAAATGACCATGTTAAGCTTTTCTCTTGTTAATCTGTCTTTGGTTTATAGGGGTGTCAGTGTTGAACCTAACAATAGGTGAGCAAAAGATCTGTACACATAGTAATATCTAACTAAACCTGAATTCCATGTCTATGTGTTAAATTAAACTTTCTTACACAGGAAGCATTCAATAACATTCAAAGGGCTGGGGTTGTGGATCAGAGGTACAAAGCTCACCTAGGATGTGTGGGGCTCAGTTCAATCCTCAGCACCACATACAGAGAAATAAATAAAGGTGTTGGTGTCTTCTACAACTGAAAAAAAAATATATATATATATATATTAAAAAAATAACATTAAAAATGGAGAGTCATTTCATACATTAAAAATGGAGAGTCATTTCACACCTTGGATTTTTCCTAAGATAAAACAATGCAGGTCTTTATCTGTGAAACTAACATTTCGATAATATTCATATATATATGAATTATGTATATATGAATTATATATAATTCATATATATATTATATATAATTATATATATAATTATATATATAATTCATATATATATTATAATATATATAATTCATATATATGAATATATATGAATTATTATATATATTGGATATATGTATACACACATGCTGGATACTGGGGATTGAACTCAAGGGCACTCAACCACTGAGCCACATCCTCAGCCCTATTTTGCATTTTATTTAGAGACAAGTGTTTCACTGAATTGCTTAGCTCTCACTTTTGCTGAGGCTGGCTTTGAACTTGCAATTGTCCTGCATCAACCTCCTGAGCTGCTGGGATTATAAGTGTGTTCCACCACACCTGGCTTGATTAATATTATTAAAGTGAAAGAGATTGAATTAGAAGATTTGAAAAAACTGAATTTCTAATACATGCATCCTTAAGACACATGTTAGAAACCATACCGATCAGAATTGCCTCAGTGTTTGCCTGGTCTTACCACATAATAAGTCTTATTTGTTTTTTCTTGAGAGCTTGGAGGTATTCTTTGTTTCTGTCTTTCTGTGGATTCTCATGTTGTATCAATTACCACCATTAGAGGACATTTCTAAGTACTAACACACATGGGGGGTGCATTAATACTATTTGTGTTGCCACAACAAAATATTTGAGGTTGTGCAACATATAAAGCAAAGTTTACTTAGTTCATATTTCTGGAGGTCTAAGGGCATGGTGCTGGCAACTGGTTGGCTGTGGGGAGGACCTCATGGCATATCAAAACTCGTGGATTGCATCAAGATGGAACATATGTGAGAGGAAGGTATCACATGGGGAGGCAGTATGGAGAGATTCAAGGAAAGGCAGACACTTTTTATAACAACCCATTCTCTCAGGAACTAACTCATGCCTACAACACCCACCTGGTTCCCCGACACCAGCATTAATCCTTCATGAGGGTAGAGCCCTGTGACCTAATTACCTCTCACTGGGCCCCACCTGTTAAAAGTTTCACCACCTTAACATCACCCCAGAGGGGCGGAGCTTCCAGCACATGGACTTGGAGGACAAACTCTGACCAACCATGAAAGAGATATTAGCTTAGAGAGAGTGTTTCTTCATCTGCTCCCAATTCCTGCTGTGCAGAGACATTAAGGGCCAGTCTTAGGAGAGAGTAAGAGGAAAAATGAATTTTGTGTAATGTGTCAGGTTTCAGCAGGATGCCCTGAAAAGAATAGAAGCCTGAAGCTCTTGAGGATTCAAGGGAGGAAGAAGAGAGGAACTTTGGAAGAAAAGATGGAAATTGAAATTGAGACTTTTTTTTTTAACCTATTTCCTGGGCGCTTTAAATTGTACTAATCCAAAAAATTAGGTCCTTACTTTTGTTTTATTCTCATGAGTGCTTCTAATCATGCCTTGGGATTTCCAAGCTACCTTTACTTTTATTTGTTTTTTTAAACCTCTAATTGACCTCATCAATTTTTTAAGTGCCATACTTGCTTTTCTAACTTGCTGTTCAGATACTTCATTAACAACCATTTGTCCTTGACTCCTTTGCCACGACACCTTCACCTTGATGATAACTCTCTCTTCAAATTGTCACTTCTTTTGTTTGTTCCCTCAGAAGTCGTTTATGGGGTGTAACTGTGAATAGGACTATTTCCATATTGGCTGGAACATCGTTAGCACCTTAAGATGTACTGAGCTTCTCAGAACGAGAAGGAATGTCAACTTTGCACATTCCCGTCTGCCTCCTCATAATTCCTATTTGACTTTTCCCCCTGTGTTCAAGGACGTTATTGTAAGTTTTGTAATTCCTCCTAAAATACTTCACCATTTGCTCCTATGCATCTGATCTTCTAAGGCTTTACAGGCTTTTCTCTGCTTTGGTACAACTCTCCTAAAAATGTTCTCTTTACAAGCATATCATGCAACTCTTTCCCACAGGAAGCAGACAGTGTTGCTACCTTCACAGGGAGAGTCTTTCATAACTTAGGAAACCTGAATCAGGCCCATCCCCTGGGGTTATCTATGAAGCACATAACTTCAGGCTGTAAAATATTAGCTAGCACACATTTGGTGCTCACCATGTGTCTGACACTATTCTCAGTGTTTTAGATGCACTCAAACCAGATGACACCTCTGTAGATTAGATATCATTATAGTTGTTAAATAAAATGTATAAGACACCATTGGTTTGAACTACGTACCTGCACTAGGCTCAGCAGACCAAATCAAAATGGAGTTACTCATGCTGAAGTTTACGCCACTCAGCCCAAACTAAGTTGTTTATCTGTCCTTTCAAGAAATCAGGAAGTAAATTATAGTTAAACATAATTCACACTGATAACTTTGAAAATATATGCTCTGTGTTGGGTTAACTCATATGGTCTTCCAATGGACTATTTTATGTTTGTGCTCTGTAAGAAGTACAGCCCTTCTGCTAAGATTTAGTTGGGGAGAGGCATGAATAAAAACATTTAAACTATGCTGACTATCTACTTTTATTTAAATGGTGGAGAAAGGAAATATGCTGACATAGAGTTAAATGAAGAAATTATTGTGAAAAATTCTTGAAAATTCAAATAATAAAAATGTCAGTATAAAGCGGGCCAGAGATTGTGGAGAGCCGTGACAGAGAATGGGAGAGCAGTGACTAACATTTGAGGTCTCTGATGACCTCATGGCTGTGGCATGCCTGGTGCCTGGGAATGTTTCTATGCAAAGGCATTGGATGCCTAGCTCCTTTGGTAACACCTTGCAGGAGGAGGCTCTGTGCAAGAGTCTCACTAGCTTCAACCTTGATCTCAGGCACCTTGATCTCCTGGGAAAAGAGGAATTCTCTTGCTAGACAACCATGAAGTTTCACCAGCTCTGCTACTACTGAGAGAGTGCCTGCTTAACAGTAACTTTAAACAATGGACCTTCTTGAGCACTACACAAAGCTCCTAAGGTTGCACATTGCAACTGTGGATTTCAACTGTGGAAAAGCTGCATAGATGTTTTTAGTTTCTATAACTTTCATGAATACTTTCAAGAATAATGCTTGCATAGTCTTTAACCTGATAATGAGACATCTATAAGTAATGTTTGGTGGCGTAACTCTTTAGATCTACTTCTCCATCAGAAAGCGGCACTCCACCTGACCCCAGATTTATCATCAAAATCATCTGCGTGTGTGAGTCTTTATTTTTCTTATTCCCCTTCCCCCTGGCCGAAACTGACAAGTTTGGCCATGCTGGTTGCAGCAAGAGACCCTCACTTGAAGACCCTTGCCATAATTAGGTTTCTCCTCTCATCAGAAAGATTTTTACAAAGAGTATCAGCAGGCAGGATGTCTGTAGAAGGCATTGTGGTTTGAAGCTTCCTCTTTCTTATAATTGCCAGGTTTGCACACAAAAGGTATGATTAAGTAGAATATGCAAGCTAGTTGTACAAAAAGATGTCATCTTTATTTTCTTGGTTAAAAACAAAACAAAAACAAAAACAAAAAAACTCAGAAACTTGTGAAACCTGTATCTGGTCTAGGGGATGAAATAGAGAGTTCATGTCATGTTAACCTCCCAGCACCCCCACTACTGGGTATAAAGATCAAAGAATTTCCAAAATCTTTTTCCAGAGAATGTTTCAGGAACAAGCCACACTCTTGACTGGCCAGCTGTAGCCAATAAACCTGGTTGCTGAAAATTCCTTGGGGGGGGGGCGTCCAGTCTCTTTTCTCCTACTTCAAGTATTCCTCATTGTTATTAGGTTGTTATTAGGAAAGCCAAAGCAATCAGTACCTCCATATTTTAACATTTAGCCTCATCATATATTTTTTCATTTAGGGAATTTAACCAGTTTTTTTTTCAATCATTATCCATAGTACAAGTATGAAGACTTGAATTGGGTGTCAACATACTTTATATATAAACAGAGATATGAAAAATTGTGGTATATATGTGTAATAAGAATTGTAATGCAAAAAAAGTACATGTATAAAGGCATGCATTGGCATGAACATACAAACATATGAAAAATTGTACTCTACATGTGTAATAAGAATTGTAATGCATTCCACTGTCATGTATTTAGAAAAAATAAAATCAATAAAACTAAAAAAAAGTTTCTTCTCCTGTGAATTTTAACATAAGAAACATGGATGTTTTAATCAAGGTTAAATATTCCTTCCTCTAAGTACCAACTTGTGGCCTTGCATGAGTAATTAAACTTCCAACACTCGCTTTACTTATAACAAAATTAGGCTAATAATATTAGTCTTTCAAATATTTTGTGGGATACCAGAAATATTACATATCTATGTTTTCCACATAAGATATTTAAAATAAATAGTAACTATAGGAAAAGTAAAATAGTCACTATGATGGAAAAACCCATGAAGAACTGTATGTATTTTAGATCATTGCCTCGAATTTTTAACTGAAAGAAAGTGAGCTTTTCTAATTTTATTCCCTCAGGGTGACCAAATCAGTCTCTGGTTAAAACATTGAACATTTTGGCCTTCAGGAATTCATTTCTATTTTCCTATTATTGGTGAATTTCTGCTCTCCTTTACTCTGTCCAGTCTCTCTTGCTCAGCTCACATTAATCAAATAAGCTTTTACAAAATATTTACTGTTAGGTGCTGCTTTATAATTGGATGTATAGCAGTAAGAAAAAGAATGAAGTCCCTCTTTTCATAAACCACACATCACAGTAGGACAAACAAGCAATAAATCAAAATGGAAATAAACACTAATGTCAAATATCAAGAAGTGTCACGAAGAAAAATGAACAGAGGCGGGGATTGGGAATGTTAGCAGGAGGTGTGGGTGCATATAATGTGGTGGGTTCAGACATGGTGGTCAAGGAAAGACCTCTGGGGGGGGAGGTTTCCATGTCAGATCAAAACAGGAGAGAAAGAAAGCGAAAGAGAAAGAAAGGTAGGCAAATTCTATAAAAGTGAAGGGATTTGTTCCAGGTAAGGGACTAGTCAGTTTCAAAGTTCTAAATCAGGAAAAACCTTGGTTTTTTGAGGAAACTCAAGGAGTCCAGTGTGATTTGAGTGGTGTGTGAATGAGGCACCAAAATGCTCTGGAAGACAAGCCCCGTCAGACATCAGGTTCCAGAACATGGAGAGCCTCAGAGGCCATGGAAAAGATTCTCAGTTTTCTATGATGTAATTGAAGTGATAGGGATGTTTTGATCAGGGGAATAACATCATTTGATAAAATCATCCCTCTGCTACTCTGTGGAGACTAAGCTTTAGGAGATAGAAATGAAATCAGGAACCTATTGTCAAGAGACCAGGTGAGAGAAGACTGTCATTGAGACTAGGATGGCAGCTAAGAAATGTGGAGAGAAGGGGTAGAATTTGTATATGGTTTGAAAATTAATGACTTACTGAGGGGTTGAATATGGATGTGAGATAAAGTAGTCCAGGATAATTCTTGACATGTTCTGACTTGTAAATATTTACTTGTCCAGTGTAATGCACAACACAAAATGTAGGACCACACAATTTCTCATACTTCTTAAGATAGGCAAAGTGTTGACGGATGGTCCAAGATGTTCAAAATGGCAAAAGTGTCCAACTGGGGAGGCTAACATGGTTTTCAAAGCATGTGTATGCTGCCCAGGCAAAGCATCTTTACTGTCCCAGAGGTCAAGCAACAGGCCAGGAATACTACAGTTGGTAACTGAGTCATGGCCCCTGAGAATCAAGACACAGACAACATACTAAAATATTTGGAGGCAACCAGAAATAGGGACAGGCCAGAGTTCTTTGGGGTGACTGACATGAGCAAGTGGATAGAGATAGCCCACAAGCCAGCATACTCACAAGGAGCAGAGAAACCCAACTTGCCCAGTTTGTAAGGAAAAGACCTCTACAATGGAAACTAAAGAACACTAAGAAAGAAATTGAAGAAGACCTTAAAAAATGGAAAGATTTCCCATGTTCTTGGATAGGCAGAATTAATATTGTCAAAATGGCCATACTACCACACGCACTATACAGATTTATTGCAATTCCCATTAAAATTCCAATGATGTCTTTGTAGAAATCAGTCATGAAATTCATTTTGAAAAATAAAAGGCCCAGAATTGCTAAAGCAATTGTTAGTGAGAAAGGTAATGCAGGAGGCACGACAATACCAGACCTTAAATTATACCGTAGAGCTATAATAACAAAAACCACATGGCATTGGCACCATAATAGTATTAAAAACCAATGGAATGGAATAGAAGACACAGAGACACATCCACATAAATACAGTTATCTCATACAGGACAAAGGCACTATAAACATTAGAGAAAAGATAGTCTCTTCAGCAAACAGTGCTGGGAAAACTGGAAATTAATATGTAGTAGATTAAAATTGAATCCCTATCTCTCTCTCACCCTGCACCAAACTCAACTCAAATTGGATCAAGGACCTTGGTATTAAACCAGAGACCCTGTGCCAAGTGGAAGAAAAATGTAGGCCCAACTCTCCATGACAGCTCAGGTACAGACTTCCTCAATAAGACTCCTAGAGCACAAGAAGTAAAAGAATCAGTAAATGGGATGGGATCAAACTAGAAAGTTTCTTCACAGCAAAGGAAATAATTAAGAGCATGAAGAGAAAACCTAAGAACAGGAGAAATTATTTGCCACTTGCACCTCAGAAAGAGCATTAATCTCCAGGATATATAAAGAACTAAAAAAAAAAACAAACAAACAAACTTAACACACACACACGCTCACACCAAAAATGAACAAATCACCCAATCAATAAATGGGCAAAAAAAAAAAATGGAACAGAGGCACTTCACAGAAGAAGAAATACAATAGTCAACAAATATATGATAAAATGTTCTACATCTCTAGCAATTAGAAAAATGCAAATTAAAACTTCACTGAATTCCATCTCATACCAGTCAGAATGGTCATTATCAAGAATACAAATAACAATAAATGTTGACCAGGATGTGGGGGAAAAGGCTCATTCATACATTGATGGTGAGACTGCAAATTGGTGCAACCACTGTGGAAAGCAATATAGAGATTCCTTAGAAAACTTGGACTGGAACCACCAATTAACCCAATTATCCCACTCCTCAAAATATATTCAAAGGACTTAAAATCAGCATACCATAGTGATGCAGCCACATCAATGTTTATAGCAGCTCATTTCACAATAGCTAAGCTATGGAACCAACCTGGGTGTCCTTCAACAGGTGAATGGATAAAGAAAATGTGATATATATATATATAAAATAGAATATTACTCAGCCATAAAGAAAATGAAATTATGGCATTTTCCAGTAAATGGATGAAACTAGAGGATATCATTCTAAGTGAAATAAGCCAGTCTCAAAAAACCAAAGGCCAAATGTTCTCTCATATGTGGTTGCTAACCCATAACAAGGGAGGGTAGGAAGGGGAAGTATCGAAGTCATTGTATTAGACAAAGAGGAATGAAGGGAAGGAAGGGAGGGAATAAAAAAGACAGTAGAATGAATTGAACAGAACTGTCCTATGCTCATATAGGAATATGTGGCCAGTGTAACTCCACATCATGTTCAATCACAAAATTGGGATCAAAATTGAAATGAGTTGTACTTCATGTACCTATAATATGTCCAATTATACTCTACTGTCATGTATATCTAAAAACAACAAATTAAAAAAGAAAGGAAAAAAATGAGAGGTTTGTCCTAGAAAAGGAAAATCCTAGTTGATGAACCCAATTAGACTGGAATTATCTGGAAAAGGTATTTGATATGGATTAACTGAGTATTGAACTATGACTCTGTGGCCTGGGCAAAAGGATCAGGATAGTTCCCAATGTTTGGGCAAGCACCATGCATAGGACAGGACCATGTGATGTCCTGCTATGAGTGAGAAGATAGAGAGCCAGGAGAACTGCCAAATCCCAGTGCTGAGTGTCTCTCTAGTAGGAAAAAGAGGGGTCAGCAATCTGCTGCTGGGAAAAGGAGGTCAAATTCCTTTCTCCTGTGGCTCTCCACACCTCAATTCTCTGTTCCTTCCTCCATTGGGGCCTCAAGTTCTCTCATGCAAAAACATGACAACTTAAAATGCTTGTAAATGTGCCTTCCCTATTGTGATTCAGTCACAGTGGCTCTGGAGAGTTTCCCTCAAAATGCTCACTCTCTCAGCCTTTTGTGTTCCAGAAAGATCAGTGCAGTCTGACCAACACCTCATCTCTGATTCTATTTGAGACTTGCTAGAAAATAGTAAACAACCGGGTATTTTGGAGTCCTCCAAAGTAAAATCCGCAGTGTGATTATACATTCCGTCCCTGGTCGGCTAGTGGGGGTAACTTCAACTCAAAACTTGACTCTGTCAGTGTTTCCGTTTAAACAAAAATTTTTAAAAACAAAAATCTTGCAACTGGTTGAATTTTACATTCCTCTCTTCACTGTGGGTCGGTATCATTTGGGGAATCAAGATATTGATCGTGTTTAGTGTTCTTTTCACATGATCTTCTAAAATGGCTTTCCATAAGAAATAATCAATAAAAAGTCCCTGAATTGAAAATATTTGCAGTTTTATTTTTATTAGTTTCTCTTAGCTTGCTTTGAAATAGTATTGGTAATTTTTATTTGTTTTTCTTTAAGCATATATTTCCTGATCCCTGAGAGCCATATTAATTGTTGTCTTCCTTGTACATACAATATGTCTTTGTTGTTAGAGAAACTTCAGATGGGATTGGGCCTCAATACTTTCCTATTGTCTATTTTTACACAAATTTTAAGTTTTCCTAAATATTTAAAAGGAAGTTGGGTCAGATAATTTTTGCAACCACACAGAATCTCCCTTCCTCTCCTATTATCTCTGCTGATCTTTGGCAGTTTGCTTTCTTAAATTTCCTGGGATGGCTTAGCTCCCTGATATTTTTTTTTTGTGGACAATCTGCTTTCTATTTTGCCAATCCTGCTACATTTTGCATCACTCCCAACAAGAGCTCTTCTATGGAAAGAACATCTCAGTTCTGAAAGTTTGTCAAAGGTGAGGCTGCTCCGGTCCTTCAGGCCACAGGGAATGAAGCAGGTGTCCTTGTGTCCTTCCCCACTCTCCAAGACTTATCTGCACTTCCCACTTGAACACGTGGGACGGAAGACCTGGGGCTGTTTCAGGGCACAAACTGCGCAGACTTTTGAGAATTCGAGACGCGCTAGCAGTCCAATTTAAGCCAAAAGAAAAAAGAAAGGGAGTCCCCATGTGGAATCCAAAGTTCTTCACTCCCCTGGAGTAGTGTCCTTGAACTGATCAGGTGTCCTCCTGATGGGGCTGCAGCTGAGCAGTGAGAAGGATGAGAGCACACTACTGAGGGGTCCCCCAACAGTGGCTCTTCCTTTCTTTTGTGTTTCCTGTTATTCTAAAGTCTTTTTTTGATCTGGGCCTGCAGCATTGCTCAGGGTGGTGGCTCTCGCTGTCCCTTTCAAGGGAGGATCATAGTCGACTGTTAGAAAAAATCACAGGCATCTTTAGTGAGACCATTGCTCCTCTCCTTCCATGCAAACTATGTCTTCTTGACTTTGGACCAGGAAACCACTCACATGGACAATGGATATTTAGGGAGTTGTACTTACTAGCAGGGCCCCTTAAACACTAGAAGTCACTTCCAACAGTGGCTTCTCTCTCAGCTTATGTCATGGTTACTGCACTGTCCAGTCACATGTGCACCCGAATTGTAATTTATTAATTTAAAAAATTTGTTCTTTTGGGTTATACATGACAGAAGAGTATATTTTGACATATTTATACATGGGGTATGTCTTATTCTAATTAGGATCCCAGCCAGCCTTGTGGATGTACACGATGGCGGGATTCACTGGGGTATATTCACATATGTACACAGGAAAGGTAAGTCAGATTCATTCCAATGTCTGTACTATTCCCATCCCCCTCCCTTTCCTTCATTCCCTTTTGTTAACCCAATGAACCTCTATTCTTTCCTTCCCCTCTTATTGTGTGCTAGCATCAGAGAGAACATTTGACATTTGTTGTTTGGGGGAATTGGCTTATTTCCCTTAGCATGATACTCTCCAGCTTCATATATTTACCTGCAAATGCCACAATTTCATTCTTTATAACTGAGTAATATTCCATTCTTTTTATATGCCATATTTTCTTTACCCTTTCATCCATTGAAGGGCATCTTGGTTTGTTCCATAGTTTAGCTATTGTGAATTGACCTGTTATAAACATTGATGTGACAGCATCACAATAGTATGCTGATTTTAAGTCATTTGGGTATATCTGAGGAATAGGATAAGTAAGTCAAATGGTGATTCCATTCCAAGTTTTCTTAGGAATCTCCATACTGGTTTCCAGAGTGGTTGCACCAAATTGAAGTCCCACCAGCAATGTATGAATGAAACTTTTCCCCCACATCCTGAATGACATTTATTATTATTTGTATTCTTGATAATTGCTATTCCGAGATAGAGCAAGATGAAATCTCAGTGAAGTTTTAATTTGCATTTCTCTAATTGCTAGAGATGTTGAATATTTTTTTTTCATATATTTGTTGACCATTTGTATTTCTTTTTTCTGTGAAATGCCTGTTCAGTTCTTTGTCCGTTTATTTATTGGGTTATTTGTTTTTTGGGTGTAAATGTTCCATCTGAGGTACAGGTGATAAAGATTTTCTCCCATTCTGTAGGTTTTCTCTTTGTGCTCTTGATTGTTTCCTTTGCTGTGAAGAAGCTTTTTAGTTTGATCCCATCTCATTTTATTGATTCTTGACTTTACTTCTTGTGCTTTAGAAGTCTTGTTGAGGAAGTTGGATCCCAAGCCAACATCACAGAACATTGGGCCTACATTTCCTTCCAGTAGGTGTAGGGTTTCTGGTCTAATGCCTACTAGATCTTTGACCCACTTTGAATTTTGTGCAGGGTGAGAGATGGGGTTAAATTTTATTCCACTACATATGGATTAGAATTTTAAATTTTATACCACATATAACTGGTCTCATTTTCTTTTTGAATTTCTCAAACATTAAGACTCCCTTCTTGTTTCAAATCAGTTTTCTCTTCCCTTATGTAAAAGTCCAAATGAACTAATCTCATTTCCCTTGTTCCTATATGTAATGGTTAACTTCATTTGTCATCCTGGCTGAGCCACCGGTGTTCAGACACTGTTGTGGGCAAGGGTGTTTTTGAATAACACTAACATTTTAACCAGTGGAATTTGAGTAAAGCTGATCGCCCTCTCTAGTGTGGATGGGCCACATTATCACTTGAAGGTCTGAAGAGAACAAGAGGCCGACATCCTCTAGACAGGAGGGAACTGTGCCAACAGACAGCCTCTGAACTTCACTTAGCTATTCTTGGGCTCCAACCTGATTGCTCTGGAACTCGAACTGCAAGTTTTACTGGAATCTCCAGCCTTTTGGCCTCCTTTATTGTTTTAGTCCATTTTTACTGTTATAACAAAATACCAGGTACCATAATTAGGTATGGGTAATAACGAGGTAACACTTAAGACAGTCTCAGTTGTAGAGATTGGCAAGTCCAAGATCAAGGCACCAGCAGATTCAGGTAAGAGTCTTATTCTCTGGCTCACATGGGCACCTTCATGCTCCGTTCTCACATGGGGGAAGGAGCTAGCTACCTCCCTAGGGTTTCTGTTATAACAGTAATCTCATTAATAAGAGTGGATAACTTATGGCCAAATCGCCTCCGAAAAGCTCCACTTCCCAAGACTATATTAGAATTAGGTTTCAATATATGAATTTGGTGTGGAGGGGTACACACATATTCAGTCCATAGCACTCTTCATATTTTGGACATGCTAAGCTTAAACAAGGGGGTGAGTCAATTCCTTAATATAAATCTCTTTGTATATATTCATATAATACATATATGTGTATATTTATATATATGTGTATATATATATATATACACACACATAAATATATATGTATATCTGTATCTCTAGAGAATGCTAATATATTATATTAAAAATAAAACTCCAAATATATACAAACATCTCCATACTATTTTTACATCTGTTTCAACCACTGCTTTTTCAAGCTGGAGCATGATTGGAACGTGCCTCTTTGAACAGCTTCTGAGTGAGCAGACTTATCTATTTTCACATTTTCCTACAGTTCCAGGAAAGTGACAGGACATAAAAAAAAATATTATAGCATTTATTCCATGTGCAAAACTTCACAAAACGAACAAATCATAGAAATGCAACAACTTGAGCATTTATCGTCCAATTTCCTTCTACTATATACATCACTTGAGAGTTGTCATTCCCCAGAAGTCAATGTAACTTACATTCTAGATGCATATGGTTATTGATGATTATAGAACACATCAGAACATGTATACAATCTGGAGGAAAATTGAGAGACTTGAGAGCATCTTTGCCAGAATGCCAGATAAATACTGTTTTTAGTCCAAACCAACTTTGGAATTTAATGCCCAGCCAGGAGAAATGTTCCATGATCATGCAAATAGCACCATTAAAATTTTTGCATCTACTGGGGAGGATGGGGTGGGTTGATTTTCCAGTGTCCAGATTGTCTCTTCTTCTGAAGACAATCATCTAGAATATTCTTGTCTTGTAGCAAATCTTAAGAGATTTGTTTGGGAAGCCCCTCTAGATTTTGTGCCTTACTGAAAGCCTCTTACTTTTGGCAATTTTTCTATGCAGTCTCATTATTTCACTTGGTATCCCACGTTAGACCCTGAGGATCTGGTGCCTCTGCAATGAATGAAGCATGGACCTCAACCAGAATCTCAGCTGAATGATATTCCCATTTATAACTGGTCACTCTCCAAGATAATTGCATTCCTACATGTTTCACTTTGCACTTTCAACTTTCCATAACCCACAAATCCTTTTCCTCCTGCATCCACAGTTCTATTAACCCAAGCCTGCCCTGGTTAGTGTTTCTGTGGCTCTGGGTCAGTTATGCTGGAAAGCACAGTGTCCCCTGCCTTAAGCTCCTCCCCAAACCCTTGCCAGCTTTTAAATTCCCTGGGTCTTGTAAATGTATACTTTTTTTCTGATATTGATGCAAATAACCACTCTGTTATTTTGATTTCTCTGGAATAAAATGCTATTCCTACAAAGTCAAAGAAAAAGAGAGAAGGAAAGCCTGGGGTGTTGAGCCGTGTGCTATGAACCACAGCCTCTCACAACAAGGCCCTTGATGGCCTGCTTAGA
This sequence comes from Marmota marmota marmota, assembly GCF_001458135.2. Lineage (NCBI taxonomy): Eukaryota > Metazoa > Chordata > Mammalia > Rodentia > Sciuridae > Marmota > Marmota marmota. Next base: position 47,662,089 of record NW_025999990.1, on the reverse strand, counting down.
AGTGAGCATGCATAGCCTCGAGATGACCTTTCCTGGTCACCAAGAGAAATCTCATTCCCTCTTGATGGAATGCAACCTGCCATCACCAGCTGTGCTCACCGCTGAGGCCTGCCCTGGTGCCAGACATGAAGTCAATTACCCTGTGCAGTGATCAGGCCTCTTCCAGGTCAGGAGCTTTACTTTCCCAAAGTAAGAATTTCCCCAGCAGAAATTCATGACCCTCCATGAGCAATATGAAAACAAGTCCATCAATGACATTTTACGGAGAAGCCTAAGTGCTTCTGTTTTGATATGCTTGTCTTACCTTTTCTGTGCTCTACTTCTGGACACCACAGTGTCCAAGAGGGAATCGGAGCATAAGAAAAGAAAGCAGGGGTGGGGGTAGGGTGCAATTCCACAAAAAGTAACAAATAGTGGATTAAAAGTGATGATGAAAGTTCTGGTAGATTTGCTTTTGATTTCTCTTTCACTTTGAAATAAAAGTGTCATGATACGAATAAGTGTTAACTCAGAGATAATGTACTTCTCCATGAAGTTGATTAATTTGTTCATTTATACATTCAATATATGGTGTACAAATACATGCATATATCATGTATATATGTAGCACATATGTATCATCTGGATGATGTATATCTGTATGATATACACAGACCATTGCTACTAGCTCATTGCAAAATATATGAAATGGATGTGCATGCAATTTGTAATTTTATATGGCAAGTGTTTAAGTATCCTCTATATGTTGAAGATGGAGAAAGAGGCATATAAATAAGAAAATGATACAAGAATGTAAAGGAGCCAACACAGAAGGGTGTGATAGACATAAGTCTTTTCAACACATAGTATTTGAACAACTGGACATCCACATGTAAAGAGTAGAATCTAGAAACAAATTTTGCACTTTTCACAAACATTAACTCGAAATGGATCAAAGAACTAAATGCGAGTTAAAACTAGCCAGGCACAGTGGTGCAAGCCTATGATCCCAGTGGCTCAGGAAGCTGAGGGAGGATGTTATTGAGTTCAAAGTTAACCTCAGCAACCTAGTAAGACCTTGTCTCTAAATAGAATATTAAAAAGGACTGGGATATGGCTCAGTGGTTAAGCACCCTGGGTTCGATTTCCATTGCCAAAAAAGAAAAACAAAAATACTTTAAAACTTATAGAAGATGGTACAGCAGAAAATCTAGATGACCTCAGGTATGGCAATAACTTTATTATATAATAGCTCTTTATATATAATAACTCTGGTTTGGAACCATGGGAAAAATAACTGATAAGCTGGCTTTCTATGGTTTGGATTAATGTTCCTAAAGGCACATCTGTTAAAGGCTTCATCCCAGCCCATGGTGCTGTTGGAAGGTGGTGGAGCATTTGAGGTCTGGGGGAAGTTAGTTTACGGCAGCATGCCCTTGAAGGGGATTGAGGGACCCCAGGCTCTTCCTCTTCCTTGTTCTTCTGCATCTCAGCCATATGGCAAGCAACTCTGCTCCACCATGCTCTCCCCACCCTCATGCACTACTTTGCCACAGACCCCAAACAATGAACCATGAAACACAACCTCTGAAACTGTGATCCAAAATAAACCTCTTCTTTCATCCAGTTGATCACCTCAGGTATTTGTTATAGAAACAGATGGCTCATTAACACATTGATTTTATTAAAATTAAAAACTTAACTGGATACTCAAGAAAATCCACTTCTATTCCAACAAGGCTCTCATGGAAAACGAGGAGAAGAAGAAGGACTAAAGAGTTTTTTCTCAGCAAGAGAAACAATAAGAGAGGTAAATAGGGAGCCTACATCCTGGGAATAAATCTTTACCCCTCACACCTCAGATAGAGCCCTAATCTCCAGAGTATACAAAGAACTCAAAAAATTGAACAATAAGAAAACAAACAACCCAATCAACAAATGGGCCAAGGATTTGAACAGACACTTCTCAGAGGAGGATATACAATCAATCAGCAAATACATGGAAAAATGCTCAACTTCGCTAGCAATCAGAGAAATGCAAATTAAAACCACCCTAAGGTACCATATCACCCCAGTAAGAAAGGCAGCCATTATGAAGTCAAACAACAACAAGTGCTGGCGAGGATGTGGGGAAAAGGGTACACTGGTGCATTGCTGGTGGGACTGTAAAGTGGTTCGACCAATTTGGAAATCAGTATGGAGATTCCTCGGAAAGTTGGGAATGGAACCACCATTTGACCCAGCTATTCCCCTTCTCGGACTATTCCCAAAAGACCTAAAAAGAGCATACTGCAGGGATACAGCGTCATCAATGTTCATAGCAGCACAATTCACAATAGCTAGACTGTGGAACCAACCTAGATGCCCTTCAACAGATGAATGGATTAAAAAATGTGGTATATATACACAATGGAATATTACTCAGCAATAAAAAACAACAAAATCATGGCATTTGCAGAGAAATAGATGGCATTAGAGCAGATTATGCTAAGTCAGCCAATCCCTTAAAAACAAATGCCGAATGTTTTCTTTGATATAAGGGGGGCGACTCAAAACACAGCAGGGAGGAAGAGCATGAGAATATTACCATCAAACAGGGATGAGAGGTGGGAGGGAATGGGAGAGAGAGGGGGAATTGCACGGAAGAGGGAAGGAGACCCGCATTGTTATACAAAAATACATATAAGAGGATGTGAGGCGAAGGGGAGGGAAATAAATAAATAAATAAGAGAGAGTGAGAGAAATGAGTTAGGGTAGATGGGGTAGAGGGAGGGGAGGGGAGGGGANATGGGAGGGGAAGGGAGGCAGGATAAGGGGGGGATAGGAAGGGCAGCAGAATACAACAGACACTTGTTTGGCAGTATGTATAAACGTGGCTGTATAATCAACGTGATTCTGCAATCTCAATAATGAGAATTCATACCCTATTTGAAACAAATGTATGGTGTACAATATGTGAAGATCAATGTAATGTTTTGAGCAACCAATAAATTTCTGATGCTTAAAAAAAAGAAAGAAATTAAAGAAACCAATCCAAAATAAATAAATAAATAAATATGATGGGAAGCATGGGGGATTGAAAATGACAGCAGCTTTAGAATAAAAGTAGACTTTCTGTTTGAACAAGACCATCTCTTACCTCACGCTTCAGAGCTGGAGAGGGCTGGGAAGGTTTTTTTTTGGCTAAGTCTATAAGGTTATGCATGCAGAGGTCCTCTATCTCCAGTAGTGTTGTAAGACTCATGACAATGATCTGTATGCTATTACCCACACAGTGAGAAGTGGGACTTCAGCACATACTTCCCCTCACTAAATGTTTTAATTTCTTTTGCTTCAGATTTTAATGTCTTACTACATACATTTCAGGGCAATGTTGAAAGCAGTAGCTTGCAAATTTTCATTTAGAAGAGATTGTTACAAAAACTCCCATTTAGAAGATAATACTTTTGCAATTTTATCAATTCCATCATTACCCTATTTTTAAATTTAAAAAATATATCTTAGAGATGACACTCAATTTGTATTTTGGAAATCTGACAGTCTTCTAGAATTCAGATAATTGGTATTTCCCCACACAATGAGTGGAGTTTCCTGAAAGTGTTTATATGACAGGCACTTGGGCCGTATGCAAGCTTAGCAGGCTATTTGAGTGTGTGTTAGTTATTTGATAGTTTTGTTTGCATAAAAGTTAACAATTATAATAAATGATAAGGGATTTCCCTGTTTCTATAGTAATGTAATCTTAGAGACATTTTCCAGGAAACTTGTTCCCTGAATGATTCCCTAGATGTGACTTAAGAAACTACAGAAGATTCATTGGTTCAATTAGTTGGATAGGAAGCTGTTCAGTGTCCTCATTGAAAAAGATAACTGTAACCATGTAATGTAGCTTCCCAGGACTGGCATTTAGTGACAGTTTATTGAGTGATTGACATGTGAAAATATTGTACTAAATTCATTAATAAATAACAGATGAATAAGACTGGGGTCGTATCCTTCTCAAGGAAGTCCAGTGAAAAACACTGGAAAGCAACAAATGTAAAAAGAAAGTGAAAATGAGGAAATAAAAGCAAATATAGGGGATGGGGTTGTGGCTCAGTGGTGCTGTGCTCACCTAGCATGCATGAGGCACTGGGCTCGATTCTCAGCACCACATAAAAATAAAGACAATAATATCCATCAACAACTAAAAATATATTTTAAAAAAAGCAAATATAAGTGTATTCTGACACATAAAGTCCTAAAGAACCTTCAGCAAAGACGAAGAATACTTATTTTTATTAACTCTGGGTTCTACAAATCTGTTTAATCTGATAATCCCTATGCTTCAAAGTCCTCTAGCAGTGACATTTGATGGAACACAAAGATCTCTATTTTTTTTTTGACAAATTTTCCATTTACAAAATTGCCAAGTCGGGAATCACCACAGTGTCTGACTAATGGGTACATGAATCTGATCCCAAACTCCAACTGGCTGAGAACTCACTATCTTGCCAATTTCATCTTCAGAAAACTCTATCATGTGGCATTTTGATGATCCTGCATGGGTGTTTATCCAGGCTATTTCAATTCCCTGATCCTTGTTCTACACTTGAAACCACACTATGCAGGTCAGTCCATAATTCACCAGAGTGCTTTACATTTGTCACGACTGTTCTCATAATAGTATTATACTTGTTTGAAGTTTTCAGAAGTTTCCAACATGGAAACTTGAATTCTGGGGAGGGGGATGAATTATTGATAAGATGTCAAGTTCTGAAAAAATTCAAGCAATTATTTGAATGTCTAGTTTTCAAGTAAACAAAAGCATATTACTACTACCACCGTGGCTGTCCCTACCAGTTCTACCAATAATAAAAATAAATGTCTAGTGGTTACTGAGATGGTGCTAGTCATCATGCTACGAAATCTACTGATTTTAACAGGCAGAAACAGTCATTATGAATGCCCGGGTCTTTATATATAAAAACAATAGTCAACACCTGTGCATTCTATTTCTAAAAATTCACTCGACTTTGTTCACTTTTTCTAACACCACTCTACCTCCAACCACTGGGGAAAATTGTAATGGTCTTCCATCTAGACCATTCTTTTTTCTTTCTTTCAATTAAGTTGACACTTTGCATCAAACTCTTTAAAGAATAGATTTTATTTTTTTTTAGAGTAGATTCAGGCTCATAGTAAAATTGAGAGGAAGGCACAGGGATTTATCATACACTTTCTGCCTGCACAAACCCAAAGCTTCCCCCACGTTAATACACTGCACCAGAGTGGTACATTTGTTATGGCACATAAGCCTGCATTAACACATCATTATCAGCTGAAGTTCATAATTCACATTAAGGTTCATTCTTGGTGATGTGCATGTATAATGATATGATCCCAACACTGTGATATAATACAAGATAATTTCACTGTTCTGATTCCATGTGTTCAGGTCCTTGTCCAGACCTTCACTGCCTCCCTAGAAAAAAATTCCCTGTGCTCTGCCTATTCATGCCCCAGTACCTCTCAACTCCTGGCAACCACTAATCTTTTTTTTCCTGTCTCCATACTTTTTGCTTTTTCCAGAATGCCATATAGTTTTTTTTCCAACATTTTTTACTTATTCTGTTTAGATATACACGACAGTAGAGTGTATTTTGACATATTATACATACAAGGAATATAATTTATTCTAATTAGGATCCCATTATTGAGGTTATACGTGATGTAGAGTTTCACTGGTTGTGTATTCATATATGAACATAGGGAAGTTATGTCCAATTCATTCTACTGTCTTTTCTATTCCCATCTCCTCTCCTTTTCCTTCATTCCCCTTTGCCTAATCCACTGAACTTCTATTCTTACCTCCCACCTTATTGTGGGTTAGCATCTGCATATCAGAGAGAATATTCATGCCATATAGTGGTAAACATGCAACACATGACATTTACAGATTGACTGCTTTCACCAGTAATAAGTAATATGAATTTAAGTTTCCTCCATGTCTTTACATGGTTTGAAAGCTCATGTCTTTTCATCACTAAATAATATTCTATTATCTGGACATACCATTTTATTTATCCTATTCACCTAAGGCAGAGAAACTTGAGAGCTTAACTTTCATTTCTCCTCTCAAGATGAAAGGGTGACTTTGCTAAAGGTTAAATTGGATTAAGAACCATTAGGGTTTTGTATGTTTTAACATACCCTCAAGAAAAAGTGAATATACTGAGTACTTGGTCTTTCAAGATGGAAATATAAATCCTAGGTACAAAGTCTTTGTTTGTAACAAGATTTCAGTGATTTCCTTAGATCAGTCAGGCTCTTATCTGTACTGAGAATGTTCCCTGAAATTTGTTTCATTAGAACAAAGCCATACAGATTGACATTATTTTATTAACTACTATAGTGTGTAGCTTCTTCTTTTTATAGTTCTGTAAACTTGGCTAAACAAATCTGACATGGCATAGAGAGAATGTGTGGCACCTCAATCTACATGAGACCCATCTGGGCAATGGGACTACTATAATCTGTCTGTCCTTCATACCATGTTTCCTGCTTCTCCTGCTTCTCCTCATTGTGTTTCTTGATTGTTGCTCAACAAGTACATAGATAAATACCTGTAGAATTTGAATGTGTACCTGATATATTTCTAAACTACAGACACTACTACCACATATCTTCCCTGTGATATCCAGGAGTTATTACAATAGTTATTACAATCGACTTCTAATAACAGGATATTTTTCCAAGTTCCATTTGGGGACAACATTTATACTACCATCCGGAGGGGTTGTCTCTAATTTGCATTGAATGTTCTATGGGGAGAAAGCTATTTACAATATAGGTTGCAAGTAACATATCTTTCTGGGTTTTCTAGGGCCTAGATTCCACAATTCAAGGTTTCCTGTTGGTGTGAATTGGTGTCTATAACTATACGTGTCAAAGTTTTCAACCCAGAATATTTAATGAATGGAGAATTTTATTAGAAAGGTAGCAATATGGGAGCTTGGATGGCATCACGAATCTTAACACTTTGGAAATTAATGAGAGGACTCAGACTTTGGGTAGAAAGTGCCAGGGTGGCCAGGCAAGCAAAACACTGCTGAGAGGCAGAAACCAGATAGGCCAACACCTGCAAATAGTCAAAAGGCTTATCTGTATGCATGGCTGGAGAAACAAATGTCTCCTCCAAATGGATTTCCACTGTAGTGCTACCAATAGAACAGACATGAAATATTTAATGTGTAAATGCTCAGCTGAAAGCAGAAAGAGGATTTTAAAAAAAGCCAGGTATATGGACCATTTATAATTAATCATTGAAAGAGCACCATAAAATTTCCTAGTTTTTCATCTATCTTTTCTTGGGAGGGTAATAATCACTGGTTCTCTAAAGTGGCAGGTTGATTATTGGACCCATCTCCTCATTAGGCCTGTTCATCTGAAATAGGAATTTAGAAAATGAAACCATGTCCAAAATAAAAATCTATGTTCCTAATATATTCAAAATATAGCAGCAATCAATCTCAAAGCATCCTTGAGTTATACTGGAGTATACACTGTTGTTTGGTACACTTTGTGTGATTGATATTTTCCCTTGTATTTTATGGAAAAACACTGAAGAATTATCCTCTAAAATATTTGCAATTATTATTAATAATTATGATAATATGAATATATAGTGAATGAGATTTGTTCAAAAACATTGTTTTAAAAATATGATTGTTTTGGGGACTGAAAAAGAAGTCTCTAACATTTCATTCACATCAGTTACCAAATATTTAGAGAGAGTAATCAAGTGGGAAATTTTCTCTTCTTATAAAAATGGTGGGGTTGGTTTTGTTTCATGTTCAGCAAGGCACAATAATACAGCCTCCAGAGATTTAAAAGAAAAACAGCAGAAATCACTTTTTTTATTAGTTGGTCAAAACATTACAAAGCTTTTGACATATCATATTTCATACATTTGATTCAAGTGGGTTATGAACTCCCATTTTCACTCCGTATACAGATTGCAGAATCACATCGGTTACACATCCATGTTTTTACATACTGCCATACTAGTGTCTGTTGTATTCTGCTGCCTTTCCTATCCCTACTATCCCCCCTAATCTGCTAATGATAATCTATTTACATGTAGGTTTCTTTACTTTCCATGTTATATCTTTTGCTTAAATTTGTTTTGCCACATCTTTTATCTTGCATTATCTTGATATACATGACACCAGATTTAAGGGTGATTCAGGGCAAGGGGACTACTATATTCACACACATTGAATGACCCAGGTTATCGCTACAATTTGTCAAACCTTTTCCTGTTTTGTCCACTTGGTGGCCCAGCTCAAGTATCACTATTTCTGAAGACCTTTGCTGTACATTATAATTCAGCTTCTATTTCTGTAGTCACTGTCACAATTTTAAAATAAATATTTTTGGAATTAATCACAAACTTGAAAAGTTTGCAAAAATGAAGTAATAGAGACAACACTCTTATTTATTTGTCATTTGCTCTTTGCTCTCTCCTTTCCTCCCTATTTCTATGTCTATCTATCATCTGTCACACACACACACACACAAACACACACACACACACACAAGCACACAGAAGGATTAGAGATATTCACTTATATAACCACAGTACAGTTACCAACTTCATAAATTTATATGCTATAACATTTTTATCTAATCTTATGTCCAGATTCCACTTTGCCAGTTCATCTACTAAATGTCGATTACAGCAAAATAGTTCCCTTCCATAGAGGATCTGATCTAAAGTAGGGTACTGTTTTTAGGTGTCATGATTCATTAGCTCTTTTTAGTCCAAAATGTTTCCAGAGCTTTTCTCTCCTCTTATGACATTGATATTCTTGACAAATACATTCTCAACCTCTCCTTTTTATTAATTGAATATCTAGCAGTTGGCTTTTATGACATGTCCTCATAATTAGATCGATATTATGCATTGATGTCCAGAGGTACCCTTGTCAGAAGCTCATGATATTCATCTGCCTTTTATTGATTCCATGAATTGGCCCAGGTTTGGCCTGATTTCTCTCCTTATTACTAATTACAGCTTGTTTTTTCCCCCTTTACAACTAATAAGTAATCAGCAGAAAGACATTTTAAGACCATATTACTATCTTTCTCCCCATCATATTTCTCCTTAGATTTAGCATTCATTGGTGGATTTGACATAATCCCTCTTCATAATTGCTAAGGGATGATTTTCCAACTCTTACATTCCCTCCACAATTACCCATCAGTTTGAACCCTACCTTATCTATTTAGTATTGCTAGAGACTCATAAAGTTTATCACTCAGTAAGTCTCATGAAATAGCAATGGTGGTGTGAATCTATTTCCATTAGCTCCGATTCAAAGGCATTTGGAATCTGAAAATAAAAGTACGCTTGATTTTATTTTATTGTTTTCATCATCAACTTTAACAAACCACCACTTTTTTCACTCCCAGGAGATAAACTCACTTCCCAATTAGTCAAGGAACTAGAGAACATAGATGGTGAATGACAACACCTCTCTTCATCTTGCACATAGACACGCACTTATGTCTATTTCTATTTTCTATTCTTATTCTTTTCCACATTTGTCAAGCATGATTAAAGATAAATGTTTTATCTATGTTATTTTCCCCTTCTCTTTTTTTTCTTTTTGGATCAATGATATATAGAAATTGGTTAATTATATCTTTGCTTCATGAAATATTTTCTGCATTGGTCCAAGCATGGCTTCCTTTGATCTTTCTATCAATATATAGATCTATTTGTATCTACTTATTTTAACTGAAATTATAAGCTCACTTGGACCCATCACCATAGGGACTTGTGAGTTTTCTCCCATTCTTGGCATTTACCTCTATTTCCTCCCAGTCACCTCTCTTCTCCTTTCTATATCAACCTCTCCTTTTCAGGGAGTCTTTTCCCTTACCCTACGGTTGCGAGCCATCCATGGGCTGTGTGTGTGAGCTATGAGCATTGGACCTGTATGAGGGGAAAAGTCTTGCATTGCACACTGATTGGGCTGTTCGACACAAGTGCACCTTTCCTCTTGCTCTGCCCACACAGCACCCGAGATGGGTGTGAGTTGCCAAGATGTCAATCAATCTTCGGACTACAAAACATCACAAAGCAAGACTCCACCTTTGAAACTTTATCCTTTGTCTTATTTGGTGAAGAATATTCCATCGAATCTGCTTTGTGGGTCCTTCCTATAAAATAAATGGATTCTGGGTGCACGTTCTCTTTCCCAGCTGACCCTTAAGGTCACAGAGTAGTCCCACCCTTGCCTGAGAAACTCATGTCCCTGTGGTGAGTGATGTCTTCGCCATTTTCTTAGTTTAATGTTGCAGCCAGCTCTTTTGAACCCAGTGCATCTCGTCAGCCTGGGCAGCTGGTAAGACCCTACAAGTGTATTCAGTTTTCTTCCACCTGGGGGGAATAAAAGCCTTCTGTGATTTCTCCTTAAAAGCAACTGTGGATGTTTTCATTTGCAGCCTCCATCATTGAAATGTAATCAACAGATCCTCAACACAGTGAAATCTGACTTCTCTTCCCAAGAATCTTGTGAAATCCTACTGACAAATCTCACCCATATCTTTCATATTTCTACATCCAAGTGACACATTGTATTCTGTTTCCCTGGGACTCATTGCTGTCCTTAACATCTTTAAACCACCCCTTCTCTAAGAGCATGCTTCAGTTGGCTTCATCAATTCTCAATTCTCCTTGAGTTCCCTTCCATGCCAGTCTGTTTATTCTCTATGCTATTTCTCCCGTTCGCTTCTGAAGAATTCTAAAGATTATATTCCAGAGTTACAGTCCCTCTTTCATTGTCTGATTTTCTTGTATCAAATGGTAAGTGCATCTTTCTACTTCCATGGATTTAATAGCCAGCGTGTATGATGATAACAGTCATGAAGAATGATATCCTCCAAGTCTACAAGCCTGGCCTTTCTCTTGAACATTTATCTAAAGAATCAGATAGCAGTGCTGCATAAACTGGAGTTACCTCAAACACAGCATAACCTAAACTGCAATGCTATTTTTTCTCCTACCTTTATTCCCTCAAAGAAATCCCTTTATCAAACAAAAAACACATTTCACTCTATTTCATATCTGTTAATCCAGTTCTCTACCCAAGTGAGTCTTCTAGGAAGTATTTCACCCCAATAGAAATTTCTATGAAGATTAAATATTTTATATCTGTGTTTACTATAGGGCCACTAGCCACATGTAGCTTCTGAACACTTGAAATATGGATTTTGTAGCTGAAAATTAATTTTTTAAAAAATTTTCATTTCACCTAATTTAAATTTAAATAACCATATCTGGCTAATGACTACTATATTGAATAGTACTATCATGACTCCAAATATGTGCAGTCCATTTACTGCTGAAGTTGATAGGCACTCTGATAAATAAACACTTTATGGAATGCAAAGGGGGAAATGAAAGCAGGAAAGAAAGGAATGAGGGAGGAGAGAGAGAGGTAGGCAGGCATTTTGTGGTGCATGAGATTGAGAGATGCTGGGTTAAACAAACCAAAGAAGTTTCTCTTTAAGGAACGGAGAGGTAACTGCAGATCTTCTGAGGTTTTATAATGCTACATGAAGGCAGAACTCATGGAAAAGGAAATATTTTCCCCCAATTCTGAAGACTAGAAATATTTATTTAGTATTTAGATTGTATCAAAGAAATAATACTAAAAGTGATGTCCTCTGTACACATTTTAACTGGGCACCAAATCCTTTTTCAACTTGGGATGTTGCTACTATCAGAATTGAAGGGTTTTCTTTTGAGTTATTTTACTGAACAGTTGGCAGCAACCTGTATTCATTCTTCCATGCAAGATTGCTAATTGCACCAATGGATGGTGTGTTCACCTATCCGATTTCTTTGGTGACCATCTGTAAAACTTGATGTTGCTGGTACATGGCAATCCAAACTGAATAAGAAGTGATTTTCATCTTTTAGGAACTAAAGTCCTAAGTGTAGGCAGAGAGGTGAGAAAATAAATTACAGCTCATTGTGAAGATCGTAGAAAATGGGCATTTCAGCAACTTCGCTGTTAAGTCAGATGGCTTAAAGAAACGTCTGGCATGCCCTATCATAAGCTTTATCAAACCTCTCTTTAAAATAAATAATTCATTTAGAAATTTCTTCTGTGCTATTATTTACTGATGCTCAAGAAACAACAAGGGGGAAAGTATGAAAGGATTATGTCATTTTCTTCAAATTTCCTGTATAAAATTCAGAGATGGACCCTTAGATCCAGAAACAAGGACACGGCTCACATTTCAACACTGATGCTTTCTGTAAGGTTTCTGTGTTTTCTGGGTCTTCCATGTGGTGTCTCACCCTTGACCTACTCTCTCCCCACTACCACCCCAGGAAATGTTTACACAAGTACTTTTAAAATTAAATGTCCATAGTCTTTTGGTTCAATCATCCTTTTTAGATTTCTTTACTTCTGCCACCCACCCTCTTCTAATTCTTAGTCCATCGTTTTTTTTTTTTTAATCATCTTACTGTGTCCAGTCAGAATTAAACCCTCTTGCTCTTTCATCTCTGTTATTGATGCTCCAACGGAAAATATTTTTCTTTTTCCTACATTTTCTCTGTTTAAAAAAACATCTTCTTCTAGAAACATAATTATATTCTTTATTGTCATTGGCACTGTTGCTTTCTTTCTATGATTGTTTGAACATTTTCTGACATCCTAAGGGAAGCAGGGCTGTCAGCATTTTTCATGTAATTTTTTAACATTCTCATCTTTTTATGTTGCTTTCATGACTTCTTTCTTCTGAGAAAATTAGACCACTATTGAAAAGTTTGATCACTTTTTGTTTCCCATCCTCAATTGGTTCTTGTACCTAGATCCTGTCTAATTTACAGACTCCCTTTTGTGGTTGTTTCATTTTTCAGTATTTCTAGGCTGTATCTTTAAATGGAAGCCTCCATTTTTAAGTGTCTCACATCTTAAAATCAAGATCTCTGGCGTTTATTCTCTCCAATTCACAATGCATCGCCCCACATTCCAAGAGTTTTTATCTTCCAGAAGTCCAATTTATTAGTATGGCAAACACAGTGCACTCTTCCTTAGGGAGGGTCTCCTCTGTTTAATTGGTGTGAAAGCTCAACATCAGTGCACTTATCAATATGGTTTTTGCTGTTGTTTGGAAATAAATTTGATTTGGTTATCTTTTTTTTTTTCAAAGATATGCTTACCTATTTGCAGTGTTCAGTTTTTCACACATTCATTTGTTTTCACGAAGTGTTCCAACTCTCTTTTCTATTTCCTCCAGTAACTTCCTTAATCTTAGATTCCCTCTGCCTTACCCTTATGGTAGTAGAGCACAGCTTCCTTTGCCACTAGACATTCTGTTCTCTTGTAATTTCTCAAAGCTCTTTCTCTGTCATATTGGCTTCTTTTTTTTCTCACAAACTTCAGGTAATACTGACTTTTAAATTCACTTTCCATAAAATGATTTTTCTATATAATAACAATATCCTCTCTGCTCAATTCTGGCTGGATTGAATTTAGCATTACATGTTTCCTGCCTTCCTTCGTTCCTTATCAACTACAAAATAAGAAAACATTTCATATCTCTTTCATGATAGTTTTTCCTGCTGTTACTTTCTGATAGGACTCCAGTAGATTTACCTGCACCTGTTTGATCAGAAAAAAAATAACCATAGTAGAAGAAGAAACCTAGAATATGACAAGAGACTTGAGATAAACTTGGGACCCATATCCACTATGGGTCTTGGGAAAGCCACATAACCTCTCAAAGCCTCATTTTCCTCTTCTGGATAATGAGGAGCTTTTAAAAACTCATGGGATTTTTCTTTTAAAAGGAGTTTTGAGAGAATATATGATAAAATGCTTAATATAATTCTTTGCATAAAGTACAAAATACATATTAATTATACAATTTAATCTTTGTCATTTTCTTCCCTTTTGTTCTGAACTTTTAGGAAATCTCTGCTATACCTATTAACACTGTGACTAGTATTGTTATACGGTTGTGATTTTTTAAAATGACAATTTAAAATGGTTTTCATGGCTAGATCTTACCCATGAATGATTTCTTGATCCATGTCTGCAGCAGGTTCTTAACTTTTTTGGAAACTCCCATTCTTTTCTCATCTCAACCAAAGGTGGTATGTAGAAAAGCCTACACTTCCAGAGCTTTAGTTTTATATTTTAAATGCCCAGCAATCTGACCAAGCATCAACCCTACCTGCCCACTTCACTGGGAGTGCTCATTACTCACTGTGGCGTTCATGTGGGGTCAGAGAGCTTCCTTCATCCATCCTATGGTTACGATATTGAATATGCCCCAAATGTTGAAGGCCTGGTTCCCAGGGTGGTGCTGTTGGAGGTAATGAAAAGTTCAGGAGGCAGGGTCTAGTGGGAGGAAATTAGATAACAGGGTTTGCCCTCAAAGGGGATATGAAGACCCCAGCCCCTCCCTGCCCCCTTGTTCATTTCCCAGCTTCCATGAAGTGAACAGGTCTTCTCTGCCACATGCTCTCCACCATGAGGTACTATGTCACAAAAAGCCAAAGCAATGTGTCCTAGTGACCAAGGCCTGAAACCCCTGAAACTGTAAGTTAAAAGAAACTTTTCTTTCTTTTAATTGGGTTATCTCAGGTATTTTTGAGGTGACAGAAAGTTAACCAACACAGGTCACTACCTCAGTGCTGAAGCTAATTGAGCAGTCTTTCATTTTGGCCTATGCTTGAAAGCAGCGATAACATCTTGCCGTTTCTTTTCCTCTGTCTGGCAGAAAACCTAAGCTTAATTTAGTAAATGAGTATCTTAAGAAGTGGCAGAAAACCTGATGAATTCTCTTTCACATTGACCTTATAGTCTAGTGTAGGGAGAGGGGAATAAACAACAAATATGGTAAAATTATGCTATCTACTAGAAATAAGCATGCTACGGCTATGCAAAAAAAAAAAAATACAAGAAAAGTAAGAATAAGACTAAGGGTTCAAGGGTCTAGGATTTTAAAATAAGATTGTGAGAATGTGACATTTGATCACAATTGGAAGGACATGGGAGAGTGGATATGGGCATAGCTGGTGGAAGAATGGTTTGGACAGAGGAAAGAGCTCACAGAAAAGCCTGAGGGTGAGAGTTTGACTAAAGGGTGGGAAGGGATAGCCAGGAAGTCAGTGTGCCCAGATGGGATCCGCTGAGGGGCAAAATAGTGAGAAACAGGTCCAATAGGTACTGGGAAACAGACAGTATTAGGTTTAATAGGCCACTGTGAGAACTTGGGTTTTTACTCTGAGTGAATTTAAAATACTGGAAGACTCTTGAAGAAAAAAAAAATGACATGTTCTGACAGGTTTAGAAAGGATTACTTTGGGTACTGTATTGAGAATAGAAAATCTATTTTTACCCTTTTTACAGCCCACACTTCCTTTTTAAACTACAAATGTGATCCCTGTATCTACATCAATTTTAGTAATTATTTCTCTACTATTTTGCACCCTGGTAGGAAATCTAAACAAAGACTTACAAGAGGTCACAGTGGGAGGTACAGTAGTAAATGTGTGCTAAATTCTTATTCTTAATAATTAAAGCATATAATTCTGAAAATTTGTTTTAAAAGCAAAGTAATTTAGTAAAAAATAGTGGAAGGATGTACAGATTTTAAATCATAGAAAATAAATGTAATTAAACCAAAATATAACAAAATGTATTATAAAAAAGAGGGCAATTTCAAATCTCATACAAATGAAAAGTAAAACATATATAAAGAAAGAGACCAAGGCCTCAAATTAAAAAGTTTCTGCACAACAAAGGAAACAATTAACAGTATAAAGAAAGAGTCTACAAAATGAGAGAAAATCTTTGCCAGCTACTTTTCCAACAAAGGATTAATAATGATAATATACAATGTACTCAATAAACTTAGCCTCAAAAACAACAAATAATCAAATCAATAAGTGGGCAAATGAACTAAAGAGACATTTCTTAAATGAAGAAATACAAGTGACCAACAAATTATACATATATAAAGGTTCAACATTTCTGGCAATCAGGGAGATAAAAATCTAAACTACACAGATTTTATTGCACTCCACTTAGAGAGGCAATCAAAAATATAAATAACATTAAATGTTGTGAAAGGGCTGGGGCTGTAGCTCAGTTGCAGGTCACTTGCCTAGCACATGTGAGGCACTGGGTCAGATCCTTAGCACCACATAAAAATAAATAAAATAAAGGCATGGTGTCCATCTAAAACTACAAAAAAAAAATGCTGGCGAAGATGTAGAGGGAAATGTATACTCATACATTGTTAGTAGGACTGGAAATTAGTACAACCACTTTGGAAAGCAGTGTGGAGATTCCTCAAAAAAAAAAAAATGAATGGAACAACTATATGACCCAACTACTCCATTTCTTGAAATGTATGCTAAAGAACTAAAATCAGCACACTATATGTGTATACCAATGTTTATAGCAGTGCAATTCACAATAGCTAAGTTATAGAGTAAGCCTAGGTGACCATTAACAGATGAATGGATACAGAAATTTTGGTGTTTATATACAATGGAATTTTACTCAGCCATAAAGAAAAATGAAAGTAAATAATTTCTTGGTAAAAGAATGGAACTTGAGAACATTATGTTCGACAAAATAAGCTAGACTAAGAAAGTCAAGGGTCCATGAGAGCATGCGCAGAAGTTGGTGAGAAATGATGAATTAATAAAAGGATATCTCATGAAACTAGAAGGGAGAAGAATTTAGTAGAAGAAAGGGATCACGAGGGAGAGGAGGGGTCAGGAAAGTGGAGAAACCAAGGAATAAAATTGACCAAGTTATGGTATGTGGACATATGAATATGTCACAGTGAGTTCCAATTTTTATGTATAACTACAATGAACAAGTTTAAAAAAATAAATAAATAGAAAGAGGATCAATAGCGTAGAGGAAGAGGACCAGGGGAGTTGGGGGAGGAGGAAAGGGAATACTGGGGATTGAAATGGAGCAAATTATGTTATATGAATGTATGAATATGTCAAAATGTAATTCACTATTATGGATGACTACAGTGCACTAATAAAAACATTTTTAAAACATATTCACTTCATAAAAATGGATGATTATAGTGCACTAATAAAAACATTTTAAAAACATATTTACTTCATAAAAGACTATAGTGCACTAATAAAAACATTTTGAAAACATATTTACTTCCTAAAAGAGTGATTAGCATTGCTCACTATAAGCAAATGAACTCATGTTGAAAATATTTATATAACACTAAATGAATACATATGCAGTTGATATGAAATGAAGAAAAATAAAATGTTATGCAGTGAAAAACTCACCAGACAATGCAATGAGTAAAAGAAGAAAAGGGGGAAGAAAAAGGGAAGGAGGGAGGGAAAGAAAAACAATAATCCATCAGTCCATACCTGTTATGAGTACATAAGTGCCAAGCACTTTGTTAATCAAGACAGATTTTCTATAACTTTTATTTATATTTCATAAGATATAAGGTTTGGGTACTTTTAGGACTGATAGCTTAGCTAAGCACCATAATCCATTCTTTGCTGCTTTGAAATAAGACGTGGTAAAAATTGACGGTTTGAGAGGATGGCTGACCTGGATTTCAGTCCAGATTCCCTTGCTTACTGGCTCCGTGACCTTGGGCAAACTTCTTAAGCAGCTTCCTAAGTCCTCAAGTCCTCTTTTGTAAATTAGTGATGTGCAGAATGACTCTGTAATATGTAGGTTTGGGAAGGGAATAAGTGGAATAACAAGTTCAATACCTATCATATAATAGGTCTTCAATACATATCTGGTAAAAGAAAAATCGTTTATTAATAAATCTGAAGATGTTATACTAAACTTTCAGATTTCTCAAGTAATAGCTAGGATTTGGAGGAGTCAGGAGTCCAATTCGCTCCCATTTGTAGTCCCAGTTATGCGTTCTATACGGTACACACATCTTTGTTACATAACAGAATAGACAAGCCAGCAAGTAGCATCTAGTTTCTCTTTTCCACTTCCTTCCCTTCTTTTCTTTTTGCATGTTTTCTTTTTCTTTTTTTAAATATCCAACCTTCTTTCTATCCCAAGTCATCAGAAGAATTTTTCTTTATTTTCTATAATAATAATAATAATAATAATAATTATTATTATTATTATTATTATTATTATTATTTTGTCTAAACCATTTCCACTGGCTGCTAGGTGCTCCTACCCCTTGATGTAAGAAGTTCCTTCTCTAGATACCATTCTCCAGGCTTTACATTTACAGTGCTCTGAATTGTATGTTACATTGAACCCAATATGAAGAAGAAAATTTGAAAGTTGTGCCATCACCGGTATAAGTAAATAACATCATCTTTTAGACATCAGGTGATTAATCTCTCAAATGAGATATTTGGATGAAATAATCACTATCTTTGCCCACCTGATACAGTGCTTTAAAAAACCCATGTCCATAGTAATTTATTATGACATCTTATTTAATTGTTACAACAATTCTGTGAGGGTACCCCCTCATTATATCTTTTTACATAAAATAAGAATTTTTCTGAATGTAAAATCAAATCTGTTCATTATGAAATATTTAGAAAAAAAAACAAACTAAAACAGGCAATGGAGGATAATGGAGAACATGCAGAATACAGGTGGTTGCTGCTCCAAGGTGTGAGACCAGGAAAGTGAATAAACAGCTTCTTAGTGAGGTTGGTTATAGGAGGTATTTTACTGGGATTTAATACTGGACTTTCAGAACAGTGTAGGAGTTCAGAAGTTTGGACATGTTAAAATTAGCAAAGAAAACCCACCACTAGCACCAGCGACTGCTGGAGTAGATCCACTGGTAAGCAAATTGAGGAGGAGAACTTGCATTTCAGGTGACATTGACACAGAAAAATCAGAGATAGAGGACACTATTGGAATCATCTAGTGGGTGAGCTACACTATATCCTCATGCAGGAAAGAAGACATTGTGCATCTCCTGGTAGAGCACATAGAGCCAAGTCAGATGCCATTTTTCCTGCTTCCACTACAGTTACCATCAGTGTGGAACCAAACCCTGGCACCCAGACATGTGTAATATACACTAGTCCCAAAAATCAGACCCGGCAAAGGCCTATTGTGCAACTCAGAGTGTGACTAGAAAACCAGAAGAAATTTAGATACGGAGAGTTTTACCCAGGAAAATAGAGGACATTCAGACCAAAGTGATCCTGGATTCCTCTCACCATTTGAGTGTGGTGGCTCACAGAACCAGCTGGGGCAAGCCGGAAATTCAACTGGGCGGATGGCAGTGAGTGTGTGCTTGGGGACTGAGTCCAGAATGCCAGGCAGGATAGGACCCAAGGGTGGCAAAGGGAGCAAAGGATTAGCTCCTCCACTAATGAGCAGAATCCAGGGGAGACTCCTAAAGTCTCAGGGTGGATTGGCACCTGCCAGACTCTAGAAGTGCACTGATTCAAAATCTTCAGACTAATCACCATTCAAAAAAGCACTAAAGGCCTAACTAGACCTAAACCTTACCTTCAGAAACTCTGCCTCGAGAAACTCTTCTCACAGAAGTCTACGGTGACCCCACCCTGAGAGTAAAGCAGACAACACCTTCCAACATGCCCCACTGAACGCTGCTGAGAAGGGGAACTGAGAATTTTTAAACTCCAACAGGCAACTTTACAAGGAACACAGAGAGGAAGGACTTGAAAGCCTGTGGCTACTACTCTTGTGTGCAAAACATACCTCAAGAAAACACAGAAAGAAAAACACTTGAGAACACACAACCAACACATATTATCCTTGACAATTTTTGATCATCCCAACAGAAACAATTCCTTAATTTTTCATTAAAATCTGTTTTCCTCTCCTTTCTTCCTCTCTCTCTCTCTCTCTCTCTCTCTCTCTCTACCTACCTATCTCTATCTCTTTCTATCTCTATCTCTATCTCTCTCCCATCTTTTATTGTGTATCTCTCATTTTATTTTTCATGAATATATGTAAATATACATATTTGTCTCACTTTTCTCATTCCTAGCATCTTTTGAAGGTAATTATTTTGGGGACTCTGTCTTTTGAGGGTTAGGGTTTTGATTAGTATATTTTGGTTTTGTTTTGTATTGTTTTTCTCCTGTCTATTTCTTTTGATTCTCTTCCTCTGTTTACCTTAGCTAAAAGACAATTCTATTGTCCTCTATTCACTCTTCTTTTTTTTTACTTCTAATTTCTCTCCTATATCTCTTCTTCATTCTCCCTGTGCACCTTGTTTTGAAACAGCAAACTTACTATTTTTAATATTGGCAATCCCTTGCAATACTACCTCTGTTTATTGTGCCAATTGACATTGTAGAGGTATGTCATAGTGTGAACTAAGTATTTAGTTAGTTCTAACTAATGCTGTATATTGTTTGCATTGATTGTTGTTATTATTTGTTGCTCCCTAGGCCATGCGGTACTAAACCTTCAGGGACACTGTAAGTTCACAGGGTAGAAACTCTGCTGCTTCAGATGTATAATTATAAATGGGTAGACACACAAATAACATGAAAGAAGCAAGGGAACAAACCATGCCAAACAAACTAATATACCACAATCATAGAATCTATTGATACCATAATGGAGGAAATGTCAGAGAAGGAATTTAGTAAATTTATAATTAAACTGATCTTTGAGGTACAAGATGATATCAGGAGTAAAATCAGAGAGAAAATATAGGAAGTGAATGAACACTTCAATAAAGAGATAGAGATTCTGAAAAAGACCAGACAGAAATCCTCAAAATAGAGGGCTGGGGATGTGGTTCAAATGGTAGCACGATTGTCTGTCATGTGCTGGGCTCTGGGTTTGATCCTCAGCACCACATAAAAATAAATAAAGATGTTGTGTCCACTGAAAACTGAAAAATAAATATTAAAAATTCTCTCTCTCTCTCTCTCTCCTCTCTCTTTTAAAAAAAATAAATCCTCAAAATATAGGAATCAATAAACCAAATTAAAAATTCAATGGAAAGCATCACTTACACATTAGAACACTGGGAAGATAGAGTTTCAGGCAATGAAGACAAAATATGTAATCTTAAAAATAAAGTTGACCATGAAGAAAAGATATTAAGAGCCCATGAACAAAATTTTCAAGAAATTAGGGTAACATGAAAAGGACAAATTTAAGATTCATTGGAATAGATGAAGGCTCTGAAACACGAACTAAAGAAATGCAAAATATTTTCAATAAAATAATATCAGAAAATTTCCCAAACCTTGAGAATAAAATGGAAAATCAAATACATGAGGCATATAGGACACCAGATATAAAAAATTACAGCAGATCCACAACAAGACACATCACTATGAAAATACCTAACATACAGAATAAGGATAGAATTTAAAAGATACTAGAGAAAATGAAAGGTTACATTTAGAGGTAAATGAATATGAATTTCAGCTGATTTCTCAAGCCAGACCTTAAAAGCTAGGAGGTTTTGGAAAAATATATACCACACTATGAAAGAAAATGGATGCTAACTATGAATACTATACCCAGCAAACTCAGGCTACAGAATTGATGATGAAATAAAAATCTTCCATGATGAAAAAAAAAACTTAAAATAATTCACAAACAGAAAGCCTGTATTACAAAACATACTCTATAAAGGTTTCATGAAGAAGAAATAAAAATTAAAAATGACGATCACAGAGGAAGGAAGTATACTAGAAGAATAGTCAATCAAAGGAGAAACTAATACAAATTAAAAACCAGAAATAAATAAAAAAGACAGGTAAAATCAATTTTAAACTACATTTAACAACTCAATGAGACCTTCTCTCTAAATAAAATATGAAATAGGGCTGGGGATGTGGCTCAGTGGCCTAGTGCCCCTGAGTTCAATCCCCAGTACTCTCTCCCCACCCAAAATAAATGAAATATTAAGTTGATTCTTTGAAAAAATAAATAAAACTGGTATTCTCTTAGCCAAGTTAACAAAGAAAAAGAGAGGGAAAACTCAACTCACTAAAGTTTTTGATGAAAAAGAAAATATAACCATGCATAACACTGAAATACAAATGATAAACAGAAGCTACTTTGAAAATCTATACTCCAATAAAATAAAAGTTCATGAAGACATTGACAAATTTCTAGAGACATATGACCTACTGAAATTGAAACAGGAGGACATAGAAAATTTAAACATCAAAAAACTACCAACACAAAAGCTCAGGACCAGATGGTTTCTCAACCATGTTCTACCAGAAATTCAAAGAAGAATTAATACCAATAATTCTCAAATTATTCCATGAAATAGAAAAGGAGAGAACACTTCCAAACTTATTCTATGAGGCCAATATCACCTAGATACCAAAAACAGACAAAAATACATCAAGGGAAGAGAACTTCAGATCAACATCCCTGAAAAACATAGAGCAAAAAATCTTAATAAAATGCTAGCAAATTGCATAAAAAACATATTAAATTATATCTCATCTGATTCAAATGTATGATATGTCAAGATCATTGTACTGTCATGTGTAACTAAGTAAAACAAATAAAAAAAATACACAAAAGAATAAATGTAAAAAAAAAACATATTAAAAAGGTCAAGTGGGCTTCATCCCATGGATGTAAGTTTGTTTCAATATATGGAAATCAATGATTATAATTTATCACATCAATAGACTTAAATACAAGAATCACATGATTATCTCAATAAAAGCAGAAAAAAGAATTTGACAAATACAGCATCCATTCATATTCAAAACTAGAAAAACTAGGGATAGTAGAAACATACCTTAATATTGCAAAAGCTATATATATCACCCCAAGACCAACACCATTCTTAACAGAGAAAAACAGAAACATAACCTCTTAAAACTGGAAAAACACAGGGATGCTCTCTTTCACCATTTCTATTCAACATAATCCCTGAGATGGTCTCCAGAGCACTTAGGCAAAAGAAAGAGTTTAAAGGATATGAATAGGAAATGAAGAGCTGTAACTATCTGCTGATGACATGGTCCTATATTTAGAAGACCCAAAATCCTCCACCAGAATACTTCTAGCACTCACAAATGAACTCAGCAAAGTATAAGGATATAAAATAAACACCCATAAATCTATTGCATTCCTGTACATCAATGATGAATCAGCTCAAAGAGAAATTAGAAAAATTTTCTCATTCACAATAGTTTCAAAAAAATAAAACAAATATTTGGGAATCAATCTAACAAAAGAGTTGAAAGACCTTTACAATGAAAACTACAGAACACTAAAGAAAGAAATCGAATAACTTAGAAGATGGAAAGATCTCCCATGTTCTCAGATAGGCAGAATTAATATTGTCAAAATGACCATACTATCAAAAGTGCTATTTACAGATTTAATGCAATTGCTATTAAAATTCCAATGATGTTCTTCACAGAAATAGAATACCAGTCATGAAATGCACTGGGGAAAACAAGAGGAATGGAATAGTCAAACCAATCATCAGTGAGAAAAGTGAAGCAAGAGGCATCACAGTACCAGACCTTAACTTAAACTACAGAACTATTAACAAAAACAGCATAGTATTGGCACCAAAATAGATATTAACACCAATAAAATATAGTAGAAGACACAGATACAGAGACAAACCCACATACATACAGTTATCATAGCAGAATCACTGCACCTACTAGAAGTAAATGTAGGCCCAATGCTCAAGTGTGTCACCTTAGGAACCAACTTCCTCAACAAGACTCCTAAAGCATAAGAAGCAAAATCAAGAATCAATAAATTGGATGCTATCAAACTGAAAAGCTTCTTCACAGAAAAGGAAACAATCAAGAGCATGAAGAGAAAGCCTACAAAATGGGAGAAAATCTCTCCCACCCACCCCTCAGATAAGGCATTAATTTCCAGCATATACAAAGAACTCAAAAAACTTAACAACAAAAATACAAATGATCCCAGCAACACATGGGCAAAGGAACCAAACAGACACTCATCAAAAGAAGAAATTTGAATGGTCAACAAATATATGAAAAAAGTGCCCCAAATCTCTAGCAATTAGAGAACTGAAAATTAAACTACACTGAGATTTTACATTACTTCAGTCAGAATGCCAATTATTAAGAAAAAAAGTTAACAATAAATATTGGCAAGGATGTGGGGAAAAGGGTAAACTCATATATTGCTGTGGGACTGCAAATTGGTACAACCACTCTGGAAAGCAGTATGGAGATTCCTTAAAAAAAAAAACAACTATGAATGGAACCACCACTTGATCCAGTTATCCCACTCTTTGGTATATATCCAAAGGAGTTAAAATCATCAAACCACAGTGACACAGCCACATCAATGTTTATAGCAGCTCAATTCACAATAGCTAACCTATGGAACTTAGTGGGAATTGGGGCCTGGCTTTGGGGTATATATTTGTAGCTGGCAAGATCTCTCTGATTCCTAGATGCCCTTCAACAGATGAATGAATGAAGAAATATACACACACACACACACACACACACACGCAATGGAGTATTTACTCAGCCATAAATAAAAATGATTTTATTATATTTACCAGTAAATGGATAGATTTGGAGACTATCTTGCTCAGCAAAATAAACCAGTCCCTAAAACCAAAGGTTTAATAATTTCTCTGATATTGGAAGCTAATCCACACTAAGGGGGAGAGGGTAAAAATAGATACTTGGTATATTAGACCAAGGGGAATGACAGGAAGGAAGGGGAGATAGGAAAGACACTGGAATAAATCTCAAATAATATTCCTATGTCTGTCTGTCTGTATATCTAGCTATCTACCTACATATGAATACACCATAGTTAATCTTACTATGATGTACTTCCATAAGAATGGGGTCCTAACTACACTAACATATATTTCATGCTTGTACAATTTTATCAAAATGAATTCTACTGTCATATATAACTAAAAAAGAAGCAATAAAATATATAAATAAAATATGTGCAATAGAAATAATCCACATTTTCTTTGTTAAGAGATGAAAACTCAGGAGTTTCATTTATCCAAGGTCTGCATTTATCTTCATGGTACAACAAGGTCTCCTTCCATTGTACAGATACCTTTATGGTTTAGATATGAAGCATCCCCCAAAAACTCATGTGTGAAACAATGCAAGAACATTCAGAGGTGAAAGCATTAGAATATAAGAGTTGTCACATAATCAGTGGTCTAATCCACTAGTAGGAATTAACTGGTGGGAAGTATAGGTAGCTAGGGTATGGCTGCTGGATTTGCATCACTGAGGACATGCCCTTGGATTTTATATTTTGTCCCTAGTGAGCAGAGCTCATTCTGTGTTATGGTTTGGATGTGAAGTGTCGCCCAAAAGCTCATGTGTGAGAAAATGCATGAAGGTTCAGAGGAGAAATGACTGGTTTATGAGAAAGAGTCTTAACCCAAGCAGTGAATTGATCCCCTGATAAGGATTAACTGAGTGGTATTTGAAGTGTAGGGTGTGGCTGAAGGAGATGGGAATCGGGGCCTGGCTTTGGGGTATATATTGGTATCTGGCAAGTGGAGATCTGTCTCTCTGCTTTCTGATTATCATGTGAGCCACTTCCTTCTACCATGCTCTTCTTCCATGATGTTCTGCTCATCTGGAGCCCTAAGGAATGGAGCCTATGGACTAAGACCTCTGACACCCTGAGCCCCTGAATAAACTTCCCCTACAGTTGTTCTGGCCCGGTCTTTAAGTCATAGAAGAGGAAAAGCTGACTAACACACTCTGTTTCATGATCGCCCTATTCTGAGCTAATTCCTCCTGACACCCTTCTACCAAGATAGTTTGCCTCACCTTAGACCTAGAACAATGGAGTCAGTCATCTCTGAACTGAGACCTCTGAGCCCCAAATAAACTTGGTCATGAGACCATGAGCACCAAATAAACTTTTCCCCTATATGTTGTTCTTGCCTGGTGCCTTGGTCACAGGGGTGAAGAAGCTCACTAAAACAGTTACATCTCTTAAACAGGCTGCCAATCTAGGATTGACTGTAAAAGTCTACAGATTTCAGAGACTGCTTTGCCTGCCCTCTTGAACTACATGTCATTATATTCTGAGTTCTCTACCCTGGGTCACTTCCTGATGAAGCTGATGTTCTCCTAGTATACATCATTTACAGGGCATCTCATTTAAGTTTTTAATAACCATGGGAAATGAAGCACGGATAGCATATGCTCCCCTCTGTTGATAAAGTGACTGAGGTTTGGAGAGTTAACAGCATTTCTCTGGGGTCATTTACAGATATTTATGCAAGACTAGAGGCAGGGCCAGGCCAATCTTCTTATATTACAATTTTCTTTTAAAAAGCTTAAAGTCATTTCTTGTAGAATAATATAGGTAAGATAATAGACCAAAAGATAGGTATTTTACAGGCTATTCTCATCCACAAAATCAACAATGAGTGGGTTCTTGGCAAACATATTCCTTTTGCTTTTAGTATCTCAAAGTATTGAAAATATGTGTTAGGGATGTATTCTGAAATGCTGCTTCTGGAACAGAAGTTCACAAAGAAAACAAAATGGAGGCTTCTCAAAAGAGGGTGCACTTAAGGTAAGGATATTAAATGTGTCATCTCCTTCCATTCAAACTATTTTCAAGACACACACATTAGCAATATGAAATAATTCGGACTTTTTCAAAACATACAAATATTTCCCCAAATTGGCTGCAGCCTTGGCAAGCTCAACAACTATTTTCAGGCTTCAATGGACCTTTTGAATTGTCAATTATAGTTCAACTTTCAAAATGCTAGTCAATAGCAGTGAGGTGTCATTTCCGTTGATGCTATTGCTATTTGAAACTTCATATTGGAAAAGTCAATATCCAAGCTGCCATCTCTAATGAATCTATCTAGTGAACTCCTAAACATCTGCTT
The DNA here is from genome assembly GCF_001458135.2 of Marmota marmota marmota. Lineage (NCBI taxonomy): Eukaryota > Metazoa > Chordata > Mammalia > Rodentia > Sciuridae > Marmota > Marmota marmota. Next base: position 47,635,215 of record NW_025999990.1, on the reverse strand, counting down.
TCTATATTCTATTTTCATCTTCATAAGTTTGTTAAAATCTTTGAAATTATTACTTTATCTTAAAAATTCATCATATACTGCCAAAAGTAACCACAGTACAAAATATAACCAATGCGTTTTATAAATCCTCTTTTCAAATATTCACCTTCCTCCCAAAAGCAAAATTAGACAAAAGCTAATGGTGGTTGAAAAATGACACAATCTTATTGGAAAATATTAAAATTAACTGGATTTCATTGAAAAGGACCTATGAATTTGTAATTATATGTTTGATTTTATTCCTGTTCCAAGCACATTAAGATATGTTGGAACATCTTGTTTTAATTTCCTATCATTTCTACTATTCTTTCTTTTATGTTCAAATAATGATCCTGTATTTCTTTCATTTTTCTTATCTGTCTTTCCTTCTCTTTTTTCCTTGTCATGCCTTCTCTGTGTTTTTCCTGTTTCTTACTGTATGCTGGTAATATTTCGCACAGGCAGATTTAGTTTTCTGAAATTTCTCTGGCCTACCACTTCCTTTACTTAAGTCTAGACTCCTCTGCATATCTGGGAACTGAAGGGGAAACAGCTGTCCTCACAAAGCAGATTGAAGCTGAAATCGCTACCTTTTGTCTTTATTATAATTTCTAAAACCCCTCTGCAAAAAAAAAAAAAAAAAATATTCCAATCTGCCAATATCAAAATCTCTCTTTGATCTTTGATCATAATGGGAACAACTCAAGAAGAATTGGGGTTGCTGGTGAAGTCTAATCTTTTAATTTCCTCAACCATTTAAAAAATCATTGTTAGTATTAAATAGATTATTTCTGGAGTAGTTTGAGGTTTACAGAATGAATTGAATGGAAAATATACCTCCACATATTCTTACCAACCTAACCACATGTAACATTTCTCTCATTAGTAACATCTTGTATTGGTGAAGTCCCATTTGTTAAAATGGATGAACCAATATTGATACATTATTTTCAAAGTTTACCATATTCTTTGTGTTACTGATGCTATATGGGTTCTGGCACATGTATAATGACAGGAGGTCTTGACCATTACAGCATCATACAGAATAGTTTCAATTGACTTACAATTTCCCTGTGATCTGCCAGTCATCCTTCCTTCCACTTTGTGAGCCCTGAGCAATCATCATCTTTTTACCTCCATTGTTTTTCTGTTTCCTATATATCATAAAGTTGGAACCATTCATGAAAAGGATTGTACCATCTTTGGATTTGTTTCATTCACTTCACAATATACACTTAAGTTTCCTCTATATCTTTTCATGGCTTCCATAGACCATTTATTTAATAGCTGAATAACAGTCTGTGGCATGGAGGTACCACAGTTTATTCACACATCTACCGAAGGACATCTTGGTTGCTTCCAAGTTTCAGCAACTTTGAATAAAGCTGCTGTCAACATTCAGGTACAGCTTTTTGTATGGACATAAGTTTTCAATTGTGTAAAAACCAAGGAATCTGATTTCTGGATCATGTGGTAAGTACATAGCTGGTTTTGTAAGAAATTACCAGACTGTCTTTAAAGTAGTTCTATCATTTTGCATTCTTACCAGCAATGAACAAGAGTTCCTATTGCCCCACATTCTTCTCAGCATTTTTTGTCTTGCCAGTGTTTTCCAATTTTAGCCATTCTAAGAAGTATCTAATGGCATCTAATTGTTGTTTTGCTTTTTTTCTCATTTTAATAGAAGAACATAGTTTAATTGAATATGTTAGCATTTATGGAGTAAAAATTAAGTATTATTCAACAGACATGTGATGAAAAAACTTGGGAGTTTATAAACTCCCCTAGAACCTCTCAAATCATGAAACAACAGCTCCCAGATGCTAAAAGCCTGTGTGGTCTAAATTATGATATGATTTTAGGTCCTTGATATCTAGGGTCAGCAAGAAGGGGATTCTAAGATAACTGAATAGACTTCAAATGTGTACATCATGGAAGTGAAGGTGAATTCTCACACCATTGATCAACAAAGTGTTCTTTACTGGAGCTGAGAAAATGTTTCTGATTCCTAAGCACATCTTCAACCTTAGAGGCACCCTCAGATCTGGGACACATACAACTCCACTATCTTTACTCACAAGTATTAATATCATTCATTTTTAAAAAATTGCACTCCCCCTCCAGCTTTATCAGGGCAAAATTGACAAATCGTCTCTATTTAAACTGTATGACAAGAATGTTTGATATGTGTATACCCTGTGAAATGACTAAATCAGGTTAAAAAAAATCCATTACCTCACATAGTTATTATTATTTATTTATTTTTGTTGGTGATAAGAGCATTTAAGAACGACACTGTTGGCATGTAATACATTATTAACTATAGTTACCACACTGAGAAACAGAGATCTACAACAAGATAGCTCTTTTATTTTATGTGTCTCCACCTCAATTTTTCAGTATTGATTTTTTTAACAGTTTTATACTGATATTTTAATGTTACCTGAAGCCAAATAAAAGTCTCCTTCTACTACTCCAAACATGTTTGCTTTTACTTAGAAGATTTTAAAAGGAGTTTTGAGAAGAAAGAGATACATCTTTTGAAAACAGGACCCATGAGATTTTTTTCAATAAATATAGGCATAGATATGAAAAATTAATAAATGGTATGATAAAACTTTAGACAAAATCAATTTACAAAGGCAAATAGTGACCTTTACCTTGTAGTCAGGTACAGGTGTTCTGTAAATTCTAAGTTAAGGTGGTGCATATTACGGAAGGATATCCTTGAAGGTACATTTGCCTAACAAAAAAAAAAGATAATTTAAAACTGTGAATTGTTTTAATAATTCAAATTTTTTTTAAAGAGAGAGAGAGGGAATTTTTAAAATATTTATTTTCTAGTTTTCGGCAGACACAACATCTTTGTATGTGGTGCTGAGGATCGAACCCAGGCCGCATGCACACCAGGAGAGTGCGCTACCGCTTGAGCCACATCCCCAGCCCTTAATAATTCAAATTTTAAGAATGTACTTCAACAAAAATAAAGCATCCAAGAACTAGAAAATTTTAGCTCAATAAATAAAAGAGGGAAACATTTAAAGCACCTTGGTCCAACTCTGCAGAGATGCCCACAGAAAAAAAGGGGAAAAGCATAAGAAGATATATAATAAAAATCCAAATTAAAATATGACTCTATGGGTTCAAATAGAGCAAAATTAAGTATACTGTTATACTTTTAAACAAAAGAAAAGCATGTTTTGAAACACTTAAAAATTACTCTAATCTTAGAAAGGATGCTCTTTTAAAAAAGGCTTGGTGCATTATCCCAGATCTACTTTAGTATGGAATTCAATATTACGAAAAGAAATTCACAGAGCAAATGAGGGCAAAGGCTGGTGGAGGCTAAGAACTCACCCATTCTAAACAGTACAATAAATTTTACCTCTTAAGAGAACAAAAGTAAAAATAGATGACCTGGGCATCCCAAGAATTAATTAAATCAAACCAATCCATTCCTACTTTCACCCTTTCTCCTTTAAGAAACACTGTAATTGTGTCCCAAATTAGTCTTCTTTGCATTCATCTCTCTGTCCTTTTACTGCTGTTTCCTTCACAAATCAATGCTAACCCTTCCCTGGTTTTAGATGCTAACTGGAGATTCTCAAATCCAGGAAATGTTTGTCATTGAGGGCTGTTACAAATTTGATCTACAATGTCCCCAATGTTGAAGACTTCGTCCCCATATGGCATCACTATTGGGAGTTGGTAGAAACGATAGAAAGCCCTATGTATCATGGTCTGTTCTACAAATATATGGGTGAGAATGGCAGTTTCTGCTCTCAGGTATAAATTGCAGTGTAAAGGTTTGTAGGACGCGATGGAAGAGACATCCAAGAAGGGAAGAGCACTCACAATTGTCTTTGAAAGTCTACCTGAAGATGTTCTGAGGGTTAATTATGGCATGCAATTCTATATATTCTGGGGGAATCTTCTGAGTTAATAGCTATTTGAAATTTCCTTGGGCTCTGCTGTGTATTACTTAGGGAAGATGGAGGCCCATCCTGAAACTGACATAGGAAAATTCAGCAGGCCTGCAGCTGCTAGGTACCAGAGTGGCATCGTGGTATGAAGCAAAGACAGTAGGGATTGATCCAGGTGTTTATGTGGAGAGACAACCAGAGAGATTTATACTTCTCCCTGCTCCAGAAGAGAGCCATAGATCTAGCTTTTGGGTGAAAGACCCTGAGCTAATTTCCTGTTTCAGATTTGCTGGCTGCCCTTTGTGGATCCCAAGTCCACAAAAATACTATCATGATTAAATGAAACCATTATATGAATTTGGGTAGTACTAACTTTTCAATAGTAATATATAATTTAAATTTCTTGTACCTCAATTTAAACTATCCACAATTAAGTGTCATACTTGTTTTAACTGTAGTCTCTTCTTTCCCAGGTGTAACTGAACTCACTGGAGCTTTGGCCTCCAATTCGAGGCAGCTGATCAAGAAGTCTTTCAGACTGTGGGTAAGGGAGGCTGAATGGATGGCACTGTCTCAGAGGTGAGGGAGTAAGAGATGAGGGCTTACAGTATGCCTGGAACAGGCCACTAAATTGCTGTATTGTGGCAAGCTTTGAGTAAGAGCTGCTGGTGACTGTGAGTTGAAGGATCCGTAGGCTGTTGGAAGTCTCTCAGGGGAACATAAGGCAATGTGCAAAATTATGGAATTTATACTTTTAGTGCAAAACCAAATGTCAAGAGGAAGAGGAGAAACAGTCTGCATATGGTAACAGTTTGAGGGACCATTGTAGTATACGATCCAACAAGATGCAATGCAGTTTAATGAATCTAATCAGCAACACCGAATCTAGTTAGTGTAGGAGCAATTGATAGCCGAGTATTATTGAACAAACCTGGGCTCTGCCTTATGCTCTGATCCATCTAGATTCTTGCTTTTGTGAAGCTCACTACAGAAGTGAAGTAGAGAGACAGATCCTTGGGATATACTAGAGCTTGCGGAACAAGATGAACAAGTAGAGCTTACAGACAAATGGTCGGAAGGAACACAAGGAACTGGGAATGAGGTATGTTGTCTTGACCTTCTGATATCAAAGTCAGCCTCCATGATGGTGAGAGGGCTGGAGAGAGATGGATAGACGGGCTTCAATTAGTGAGAATAAACTTTTAAATACTTGCAAAGATAAATCTTTTATATTTTCCATGTTGTCAAATGAATTTTAAAACCTTTTTTTCCCCAAGTCTACAAAAAAATACTATCATGATTAAATTAAACCGTTATATGAATTTGGGAAGTACTAACTTTTTGATAGTAATATAGTGCATATTTCTCTGCATCTTCCACTTAAAGTCTGTAACTTTCTTTTCACAAGTATTGCTAGCTTTTTTCTTTTTCTCTAGGTTTTATGCTTTTGTAAATGACAAAGATTATTCTTTTGTATTCTAATTGTTGCCATAGGAGAAATATTGTGATTACTTCATTGTATGACAACTTACTGATTAGTTCTCAGAGAATTTAAATTAATTTTTTTTGCATTTCAAAGACACAATAATCGAACTTATCACCACCTAATTGTGCAATAATCTAACTTATCACCACCTAATTAGTGAGAATTTTTGCATAGTGAATTATTATTTTTAATTTCATTTTTAGTTTTCTGTGTTGTTACTATGCTACTGTAATTTCTATAGCCAGAAACACAAACTCTTTCATAAAATTGGTAATCAGATTTACAGTTTATATGGGATGAATAACTGAAATCCTGGTGGTATTTAATTTTGGACTTTTTTTTAACCTACAATTTTGTTTCTTAAAAAATACATTTTGGTGTCATGGGCACTCAGGATTTATGTCTGAGAACCAATAGCACAATAATTGTGCTTTTTTTGTGAACTGAGGTAAATTTTTGTCTCTTACAATCAATAACATTGCATCCTAAGGAGTCACTGGAACTTTTATGAAGAGTTTTATAAGGCAGATAACTGTCGTGCCTAAGCTTTCAACATATAAAGTGAAAACTGGGGGATATTTTCGAAAGGACTATCAGCTGATTTATTTTTTTAAGTTCATCCCAAAAGACAAATTAGAGATTGGTTTTGGTCCACATTAATGGTCAGGTCAGCCAGCCATTTGACAAGCTTATAGTAAGTGGCTTTTCCGGATTTAGCACCGTTGTATATTCTGAGGAGATAATAGACAACTTTCCCCTTGTTAACTCTGTAAGGATTCCTTCCCTCCTTTGCAGGTCATTTCTTCTTCCCATCCTTCATCTCCCTTCTGCTCCCTCGTCTTCTCACTCAACGTTCTCATTTCCCTGGTTTTCAGCAGACATCATTACAGAGATGACTTCCCAATTGTTCAGCTGTGGTCCCTAGAGCTTTACAGCCAGATCTCAGAAGCAGGAGAGCAAACCTCCTGAATGCGTCCATAGCAGGTCCTTCAGGGAACCTCAGTATGTATTCATTATCCTGATTCTTAAAATTTCCACCTCGAGTTTACTTAATTTCTCATGCTTAAAAACCAAGAGTCAGCCCTCATTCCTTCCTACCCTTCTTTCTCATGCCTAACCTGCAAGAAATACCTGTTGATCCTTGCTGACCTAGTATACTTCACACCTTTTTATTATTACACTTCCATGCTAATACTGTTATCACTACCTTAATTAAGACTCATGACTTAGGTTACCTAGGTTGCAAACATAAAATATCCAGTGTTCTTTCTGTCTATACATTCCCTTAATTTAATTTTGAGTTAATATGGTCATATCACTTTTCCGCTTGGATTGCCTAATGCAGCCTGTTGACTTGCTAGCTAAAACGATCTTCCATTTGCCCTTTGTAGGAACACCAACTTAAGGAAGATCACATGGAAACATTCCATTACCTCAATATCCTATGCTTCCTCATGTTTCCTTGCTTTTCCATATTCTGGACTTTCACTCCAAAATACTTTTTTTGCTACCCTTCTCTCCTAACTAATCTTTAAAAATTCAATTTAGTTTTCAACTGTTCTGAGGACTGCTGCTTAACTTGTAATGGTTTCAAAAATATTTCTACCAATTCTTTGATAATTCCTTCCAGAAGTGAAGCTGTCCCACTCACTGTGAGCTGACCTCAGGCACTTGCTTGTGACAAATGCAACATGGGGGAAATGATGGCTTATTTCTTCTAAAAGTAAGTTTATAAAGACTGTAGCTTTCTTCTTGTTTATAAGTCCTTCTTTCTCAGACAAGTTTTTTTTTTCTATTGCAGAAGAGGCCTTGGGAAGACTGTGTGGTATGTCAGTATAGACAGGGCTTCAATGTAACTCTCAACAAACCTTTCTTCCATTAAGAATATTATTTCACATACGATCAAAGCAAACGGTAAAGGACAGTCTCCAATGGACTAAAACCTTAGATGGTGCAAACTCCACTCTATAGGAGAGATGAGAGATGTGTGAAAGCTAAAGAAATCCATGAAAACTTCCTAGAGGTGACAGTGGAGCTGACTCAGAACTTGGATAAGGCAGGTAAAGATTAAGTTAAATCAGTTTGAATAAATTAAGCAGAAATCAGATACCAAGGACCGTGAATGCAAGGTGAACATTTCAAAAAAGAACTCTGGTAGTTACCTTTATGTGTCAACTTAATAGAACCATGAGGCACCAAGATATTTATTCAAACATTATTCTGGATGTTTCTGTGAGGTTGTTTTTGGATAAGGTTCAATATTTATAGCAGCTGAATTCACAATAGCCAAAAATGGAACTGACCTAGATGCCCTTCAACAGATGAATGGATAAGAAAATACACACACACACACACACACACACACACACACACACACTGGGATATTACTCAGCTTAAAGAAGAATGAAATTATGGCATTTGCAGGTAAATGGATGGAGCTGGAGAATATCATGCTAAGCAAAATAAGCCAGTCTCAAAAAACCAATGGCTGAATGTTTTATTTGATATGCAGATGATAATTAATAATAAGGAGGGGGCTAGGGAAAAATAGAGGTACTTTGGGTTAGGCAGAGGTGAGTGAATGGAGAGAAGGGGGTGTGGAAGTAGGAAGAATAGTGGAATGAATTGGACACTCTTGCCCTATGTACATATACGATTATTACATGACTGGTGTAATTCTATATCATGTACAACCAGACGATTGAGAAGTTATACTCCATTTATGTATGATGTGTCAAAATGCATTCTACTGTCATATATAACTAATTAGAACAAAAAAGAGATTAGCATTCAAAATGGTACACTAAGCATCAGGAGGCCCTCATTCAGTTGGTTGAAGGTCCCAATAGAACAAAAAGACCAACACTTGCCTTCCCCAGTGTATGGGATTCCTCCACCCTGTCTTCCAGCTAGGACATCAGCTTTTTTCTTTATTTGAGGAAACATGGGATCTTAGCCCCCAGGTCTTTTGTACTAGACCTACACCATCAACTCTGCTGATTCTGAGGCCTTCAGATTCAGCCAGGAGCTAAACCATTTGCTCTTCTGGGTGCCCAGTTTGCCTACTTACCCTGCAGTTCCTGAGACTTACCAGTTTCCATGATTGTGTAAGTCAATTCCTCAAAATCCCTCTATCTCTATTTCCAACTGGTTCTTTCTAGAGAACCCTGGCCATCCATATCCTCCCATTACATTTTTTCTTCCTAAAGAAAGGAAAAATAGAAGGTCTTTATTCATATGTGAATTTTCAGGCTACAATTTGGCACCCCAGAGAAAAAGGACATGAATACACTCAGATAAAATGATACAGAATGCACTCAGACAATATATCTCCAAGAAATAGTTTTCATAATATTTGATGACATTATTTTAGATTTTCTAAAATTTCTTCAAATAATTCTTATTTTAAAATATTCATCAAATATTGAGTTTCATACAGAAGCTATAGAGTTAATGTTTCTAGTTATCTTTGTGACCATGTTCTCTCAGTCATAAAAACCTAATCTTATTTCAGTTACAGTTGAAACTTCTAAAAATATCTAAGTGGCAATGTGTCTCCCTTGCATCATAACTGGTATAGGTGGCCCATTACTACTTTAATCAAAATTTGTTGTGCATTCCAGATGTACCACCTGAGGTAATTATAGAATTTAAGAAATAATCTCATGAGTCTACTTTTGGACTTCCTTTTAAAAATATATATATATGAACTCTTATAAAGCCCTCAACTCCCTACCCAGCCTGTTCCTTCTAGGAGGCCCCAGCAGGTGCTGCCTTGACTAACAGTGTCTAAACATATTCTTTTAAACCATCCCCCACTTATGAAGTAACACTTCACTTTAGTGCAGGTTTTTACAGTGGTTGCATAGCAACAGTATTGGCAAAGCATTATCATTTTTTTCCCCACACTCAAACTGAATTTTCTAGTTCTAATCCAAAATTCCTTCTTTTCTTTAACCTGAAAAACTTTCACTGATTCACTGGGTGAATGGAGCAAGGTAGCTAGCTGCTTTTGTCAGAAACACAAGCAAAAAAGCCTAACTGTGTAGGAAGAAAATTAGATGAGGAAAAAGTATACAAAAATTGGGGGTCTATAAATACAATTTAAACTACTATTAACTGAATTTTATGGGAGAAGTGACTGTTTCTGAACCCTTTGATGGAATTCCATGTCTGATGAGCAAAACAGTGATGGGGTAAGTCCATCAGCTTTTCATCACTGTAACAAATACCTGAGAGAATCAGCTTATAAGAGAAAAGTTTTATTTTGGCTCATAGTTTTGGAAGTGTCATTCCCTGATTAGTGTTTTAGTCAGTTTTTTTTTTTTTTGTATTTTTTTCCCTGTGACTAAGGGACCTGATCAGAACAACTATAGAGGAGGAAAAATTTATTTGAGGGCTCACAGTTTCAGAGGTCTTAGTCCATCAAAGGCCAGCTCCATTCCTAAGGACTTGAGCATCATGGTGGAAGACTTTGGCAGAAGGAAGGAGCAGCTCTCATGGTGATCAGAAAGCAGAGAGAGACACTCCACTCACCAGATACAAATATATACCCCAAATACCTGCCCCTAATGCCCACCTCTTTCAGTTACCACTCAGGTAATCCCATCAGGTGATTAATTCACTGATTGGGTCAAGGCTCTCAAACCCAATCAGTTCCCTTCTGAATCCTCTTGCCTTATCTCACACATGAGCTTTTGGGGGACACCTCACATCCAAACTATAACAATTGGTTGGCCCCTTTGCTTTTGGGCTTGTGGTGAGGCAGCACATCATGATGGTACTGCATGGCAAAACTCTCACCTCATGGCCTAGATAAAAAGAGAGCAAGAGAGAGGGGCTGGTGTCCAGATGTACTCTTCAATTATCAGAAGACCTCCAACTAGCTCCTAACTCTTAAATTTCCAACACTTTCCAATAGAGCCACCAGTTGGGGACCAAGACTTAATACCCGAGTATTTGGTGGACACTTATCTAACCGTAGCAAGAGACATGTGGCTGGGAACTGTTATGTTCCTGGGAAACTTGGTTTCTTTATTTTCAGTTTTTTAAAAAAATGTAAGATATGCTAAAGCCTTGAGTTTGCACCTCCAATATAAAATATGAACTTTTTTCCTCCAGAGAGTTTGAGATAAGAAACCTACATGTAATAACCTTACTAAGCTATGCAAGAGAAAAAGAATGCATCAGACTTTTATCCTCAAGAAGTCTGAGTCTCATAGGTATATTTTTTTTGTTTGCTGTAACTTAAAAACATTTTCCTCCAAGAGCATATCTGGAGGCTTTCCATGAGCCAGATTTTCCTTCTTCTTTATCTAATCTCTCCTTGTTCTTTCTCTCTCCTCTTGTACTCTCCACTGAATTCCGAGCTATTATTGGTTACAACTAAGCAGCTAAACAAGAAAGGCAGTTTACACTGCTTCTGATTTTTGATATTTTATTCTTCCATAGCGAAGATACACGTGATGATGTTTTACACACGTTATCACGTTTAATCATCATAGCAAATCCTCAAATATACAAGTAGAATATTCAACTAACTTCTAGTCCTTAGAGTTTAAAAATAGACAGCAAATAATAGATACTTAATAGAACAATATTTTTGCCTTAAATTTGGGGCTTTTTTCCTGGACCATATTGCCTTTTGTAAAAGGGGATCGTATCTGTTTTATTCACATTGTGAAATTAATTGGGCAATAGTCCAAAATTGAAAAAAAAATTCTATATTTTTACTAGCTTGTGATAGTTGTACATAATAGTGGGGTTTGTTGTTACATATTAATATATGCACACAAATATAATGGAGTTAATATTTACCCTTTCTCTCCCCTTTTTCTTCCTCCTTGTCCCTTTACTGATTTTTCAATTTTCATGAGATCCACTCCCCAAAACTTTCTTTTCCTTTTTCCTCTCTAGCTTCCATAGATGAAAGAAAGCATATGACCCTGACCTTCTGAGTTTGAATCACTCTGCTTTACATAATATTCCTCAGTTCCATTTGTTTTTCTCCCCTGATTTCTTCTATCACCCATTCATCATTCAAAAATGTGTTGTTTAATTTCAGTATGTTTATATAGATTCTGTAGGGATTTTTGTTGTCGATTTACAATTTCATCCCATTATTATCTGATAAGATGCAAGTAATTATATTTTTTATATTTGCTATAAATTTCTTTTTGGCCTAAAATAGAGTATCCTGGAGAATGTTCTATGAACAGCTTTTGTTAGATGAAATATTCTATAGATATCTATGAAGTTCACTAGATTTTATAAGAGTTTTCATGTCCAAAGTGTTTTTACGGAGTTTATATTTTTATGATCTATATATTAGTAAGAAAGATGTGCTGAAATTACTCCCATATTATTGTACTGGGTTCATCTGAGTCTTATACTCAAGTAGTGCCTGTTTTATGTAATTAGGGGCACCAACATTTGGGGCATATATATTTACTATCATTATGTCTTCTTGTTGGATTTTTTTTCTTTACCTGTATGAAGTGACCGTCTTTGTCTCTTCTGATTAATTTTAGTTTGGAGTCTGCTTTCTCATATATAAGACAAAAAATTTTGTCCCTCCTCCTCCTCCTCCTCCTCCTCCTTCTTTATCTTCTCTCATCCTTCTCCTTCCTCTTTCTGTCTCTTTTTTTTCTTAAGGTGTAGCTAAAGCTTGAGTGTCATTAGTTTGTGTGCAGAGTAAGGTGTGCTGCCTTTTAACTGAGTTTAGTTCAGCATCTGCCTGCCCTGTGAACTTGAATTGTCCCTGTAGAGTCCCAGCACATCACAGGAAAAGGGAAAACAAATGCTAGCAACAACCAATGCAAACAATATGCAGCATTAGAAATAAATACCCAGTGCCTACTGTGACATCTGCAACACTAATTTCCACAAAAGAAGGAAGAGTCGGGTCAGCAATGACAATAGTAAAAATAATAAGTACCCATAAACTAGATCTGGCATTATTGTAAATAGAAGTCAACTATATTGTCCACAGCAGCAATAACTGCAACCACATAAATGGTGGGAGCAGAAGTTATATGAACCAAATAGTTCTAAAAGATGGTAAAAATACCGTTCATGAAGAGAAAATAAAATGTGATAGGAAGGTAGAATAGCATTTATAATGTTCAAAATATGAAAAGAGAGGATATAGAAGAGACCTAGCAAATGATAGCACAAAGAAAGAGGAGAAAAAAATAGGAAAAACAACATAAAGGGAGAAAGAACAAGAGAATCTGCTGTTAGTGGGAGAAGAAAAGAGAGAAAGAGAAAGAGAAACCAACAAAAATGAAACACAAATCAGCCAAACACCTTAACCCTTAAAAGATAAGGCAAGGAAAAGTAACTATATTTTCAAAAAATAATACAAATAAGAAAAAAATAGAAACAAATGTGGACAAGTGTGCATATAGTTCCATGAACCAATCAGCACAAAAGAACACACACACACACACACACACGAAGAAAGAAAAGAAAAAGCATTCTTAATGAAAAAAAAAGAATTATCCACTGTGGTGGTTATGACAGTTGATAAGAATGATGGCTACTGCCTATGCTTCACTATGCTCTCCAGTTTTTCTTGGGCTATGTGCTGAGAGAGAGGAAGAGAGGGGTGTGTGTGTGTGTGTGTGTGTGAGCACAGGGGCTGATTTTTTTAACCCCTTCCTTTCTGTGTTGCTCACAAAGCTGCCAGTTGTAGTGTTCTAACCCTGAAGCTGGTTGAAACATCTCCCATCTTCCATTCTCACCAGTATTAGTAGAGAATGGAAAGTACTGTCATGGCAATTTTGTCTTCATAGAACAGATGGCTGCACTCCCAGGGTGGGGCTGTTGCAGAATTCTATGAGAGGAGTTCCTCTGCCTGGGGTTCAGGGTCTAATCAGGCCATGGGGAATTTATGGTTGGCAACTACTCTGGAGAGATTAAATCAGCACCACCTCTAGGGCCCAACAGTTGCTGATTTCTGTTGGGAGTCTGAATCTCAGGAACCTCCCAGGAATTCTACTCATGGGGCTGAGGAGCAAACCTTCCACACACATTGCTGCCAATGAACACAGTCTTCCCAGGCTGAGTCCCTGAGTGTATTCACTCCTACCTGTTCAGTTCCCCAACCCTCTTCATCCTGTTATGTGAGTTGCCAAACTCAAAGGAACAGCAAGTTGGATACCCCTTCATTTCACTGACTTGAATTCCCCAGGGCACAGTCTTCCTTATGTCTGTTTCTTTCATGTTCTGCTAGGTACACCTTAGGCCACATGTTAGGTGCCTGACAGGTCCATATGGCAACGTTTGCTACCATCTCCCAGATTCCCACAGCAGCAAGCTGCAGCGTGGCCTGCTGAACATGACCCCTGCTTCAGCTCTCTGTTTGCCAGTTGAGGAACAGAAAGCACTTTCAAACACCAGTTCTCTGTGCAAACTGTGGACCAGCTAAGTTCAGGCTGCTTTTCTGATCTACATGTTTTTCCATGCCAAATCTCTCCAATGTACTCCTCTCTTCCTGTCATCCCTCCCCTCTGCTGCCAGAGCTGCTATTGCCGCTGGCTGGACTCCAACGTATTCTTGCTTGTTCTTTGTTCAATGCACCTGAATTCTAAGTCTCTAAGACACTCTAACTGCCAAATATTGAATGTTAGTGAAATCTCTCTTTTACCCACCTTGCTGAGAAGCCCAAGCCACAGAGCAACTGGAAATGTAGCCTTTCTCTATTCCTCTATCATTTGTTAACATTGTCTGTCTTAACTTGCCATCTGCTAGAAAGGAGAGACCAAATATGTTAAATTCACTCTATCAAACTGTCAGGCCTTTAAGCATTCAACAAAAGAAAAGGCACCTGCAGTCCTGGAATTATAATCATGCAGGGTTATCATCAGACCTTGGCTCTTTTAGATTTTATAGAGTTTTAGCAAGAGTAGCCCAACAAATTTTGAATCTGTTATTTCACTACTGATTTAACAGTGTGATTTTTATTTTAAAGAAAAACCTGTAAAGAGACTTAATTTTCACCTGTTGATTGTTTCCATATAATAATATTAAAACCAAGAACTTTCAGTAAGAAGAAAACACTATTGATTTAAATTGTATTCTTAACGCCAGGATTAAACATAAATCATGGTACATGATGAATTTTTTTATTTTTTATTCTTTTTAGATGTATAATACAGTAGAGTGTATTTTATATATTATACATATATATTACATATATATATATATATATATATATATATATATATATATATATATATATTATGGTAGAGTGTATTTTAATATATTTTACATATAACTAATTAGGATCCCAGTCTTGTGGTTGTACATGATGTGGGGTTTCACTGGTGGTGTATTCATATATGAACATAAGAAAGTTATGTCCTGTTCATTCTAGTGTCTTTCCTATTCCTATCCCCCACTACCTTCCCTTCATTTTCCTTTGTCTAATACAATGAACTTCTATACTTCTTCTCCCTACCCCACCTTCTTGTGTGTTAACATTCACATATTAAAGAGAACACTTGATCTTTGGTTTGTTTACGACTGGCTTATTTCACTTAGCATGTTAGTCTCCAGATCCATACATTTACCAGCAAATGCCATAATTTTGTCCTTCTTTATGGATGAGTAACATTTCATTGTGTATATATACCATATTTTCTTTACCCATTCATCTGTTGAAGGGTGGTTCCATAGCTTAGCTATTGTGAATTCAGCTGTTATAAACATTGATGTGACTTCATCACTGTGGTATGCTGATTTTATGTACTCTGGTTATACTTTGAGGAGTGGGATAACTAGGTCAAATGGTGGTTCCATTCCAAGTTTTCTGAGGAGTCTCCATACTACTTTCCAGAGTGGATGCATCAATTTGCAGACTCACCAGCAGTGTATGAGTATACCTTTTTCCCAACATCCTAGCCAATGTTTATTGTATTCTTGATTGTTGCCATTCTGAATGGAGTGAAATGAAATCTCAGTGTAATTTTAATTTGCTTTTCTCTAATTGCTAGTGCTGTTGAACCTTTTTTCATATATTTGTTAACCATTCATATTTCTTCTTCTGTGAAATGCCAGTTTTTGTACAGGGTGAGAGATAGGGGTTAAAATTCATTCATAAATACATATGGATTTCCAGTTTTCTCAACAACATTTTTTGAAGAAACTATCTTTCTCCAATGTATATGTATGGTGCCTTTGTTTAGGATGACATGATGAATTTGTAGAGCAGACAAATTCTGTAGCATTGATGACCTGTTCTTTAACTGTTAGTGTACTTTTAGGTTTTACAGTTTATTATATGTATTAAAGAAAAGTGAATACTATTTTCTGGGTGGCATTTTGCTCAGAAATATAATCCATGTAAATATAGAAATTGTATAGGAAATAGAAAATTCTTGTATTGAAAACAATGGAACAGCATTTCTTCCTCTCTGATTCAATGAAGAGAGTTGGGTATTTCTTGTATTTATGCTATTTTGCAGCAGGGCTAGAGGTAACTTGTGATGTAGTGGACAAAACTCCAGACCAAGAGAAATAATGAGCCAGGCACACTAGCACATGCCTGTAATCCCTGTGGCTCTGGAGGCTAAGGCAAGAGGATCACAAGTTTAAAGCCAGTCTCAGCAACTCAGCAAGGCCCTAGGTAACTTAGCAAGATCCTATATCAAAATAAAAAACTAAAAGGTGCTGGGAATGTGGCTCAGTGAGTAAGTAACTCTGGGTTCAATGCTTGATACCAGAGAGAGAAAGAGAAAGATAATAGATACTGTCCTACACTATTTATCCCATCAGAGTGATACATTGTTCATATTTTCAGTGAAGATTTCACAGAGTGCTTGTTACCTCAGTATTCTATCAGAAATGATATAATACAAATGAATGAATTGAGTAATCTAAACCATGAGTTTTAAATTCCAATATCTCGGAATAGTCATTTAAAAATTCCATGGTAATACTAATATATCTTCTTTGTGCTAAATCCTATAAATAATGAGTCAATATAATTGATGTTTTAGAAAACATCAGCCCCCCCTCCTTTTTTTTACTTTAAGGCCAAAAACACCACTTTTTTTTTACTTTAAGGCCCAAATTTTATTCTTTTTTTTAAAAATTATTTATTTATTATAATTTGTTATACATGAAGTATAATGCATTTCTATTCATAGTACACACATAGAGCATAACTTTTCATTTCTCTGGTCATACACAAAGTAGAGTCACACCATTTGTGTCTTCATACATGTACTTAGGGTAATGATGCCCATCTCATTCCACCATCTTTCCTAACCCCATGCCCCCTCTCTTCCCCTTTGGCCTATCTAAAGATCTTCCTTTCCTCCCATGCTCCCCACCCCCACTCACATTATGGATAAGCATCCACATATCAGAAAAAACATTTGGGCTTTGGTTTTTGGGGATTGGATTATTCATTTAGCATGATATTGTACAACTCCATCCATTTACTGCAAATGCCATAATTTTATTCTCTTTTAATGCTGAGTAATATTCCATTATGTATATATACCACAATTTCTTTATCCATTCGTCTATTGAAGGGCATCTAGGTTGGTTCCACAATTTAGCTATTGTGAATCATGCTGCTATTAACATTGATGTGGCTGTGTCCCTGTGGTATGCTGTTTTAAGTCCTTTTTTCATTTTCTTATGATGTAGTGGGATAGTTGGGCCAAATGGTGGTTTCATTACAAGTTTTCCAAGGAATCTCTGTACTGCTTTCCAGATTGGTTGCACCAATTTGCAACCCCACCAGCAATGTATGAGTGTGTCTTTTCCCCCACATCCTCACAAACGCTTATTGTTGTTTGTATACAAAACACCATAGTATTGGCACCAAAATAGACTTGTAGACCAATGGTACAGAATAGAGGACAAACCCACATAAATATAGTTATCTCATATTAGACAATGATGCCAAAAACATATAGTGGAGAAAAGATAGACTCTTTAACAAATGGTCCTGGGAAAATTGAAAATACATCTGAAGCAAAATGAAATTAATCCCCTACCTATCACCATGTACAAAACTCAACTCAAAGTGGATCAAGGACCTAGGAATTAGACTAGAGACCCTCTGCCTAATAAAAGAAAAAGTAGGCCCAAATCTTCATCATGTTGGATTAGGTTCTGACTTCCTTAACAAGACTCCTACAGCACAAGAATTAAAATCAAGAATCAATACATGGGGTGCTGGGGTTGTGGCTCAGTGGTAGAGCACTTGCCTAGCATGTGTGAGGCACTGGGTTCGACTCTTAGCACCACATATAAATAAATAAATAGAAGGTCAAAAGAATCAATAAATGGGTTGGATTCAAACTAAAAATCTTCTTCTCAGCAAAAGAAACAATCACTGAGGTGAAGAGAGAGCCTACAGAATCTTTGTGGAGCAAATTTTTACCACACACACATCAGATGCTAATCTCCAGGATATATAAAGAACTCAAAAAATGTAACCAAAAAAAAAAAAAAGTAATCCAATAAATAAATGGGCTAAGGAACTGAACAGACACTTCTCAGAAGATGATATACAATCAACCAACAAATATATAAAAAAAGTTCAACATCTCTATAAATTAGAGAAATGGAAATCAAAACAACTCTATGATTTCCTCACACTCCAGTCAGAATGGCAGCTTTTAAGAACATTTTAATATAAGCTTTTAAATGTATAAAGAAAATCACTCTTAAATAATAATGTGGGTGTTCTTTGATGGCTCATAGTTTCCATCTAACACATCCATCCTTTTCCCTTAACTTCTTGACCATTTCTAAAGATTAACTAGAGGCAGCTGACAATTGAGTATCATTCTCAACTTGATTCTTGCTCACAGCAAGCTGGAAGCACCATTGCATTATTGCAGTATGAATATTCCCAAACTTTTTCAATCTAGACTCAGTGCATTTTTTGCCAATTTACTTTACTCACAAATTTTGTGATATCCTACATATCTGATATATTGCCTCAATTACCATATCTACAATTGTTTTTGAAATAATCTTCCTTCTAGACTCAATTACTACATTTGATACTAAACATATGTGAGATTATATGCTCCATTTTTTTTTAAGAATCTCTTTTATCTAGCTGGAAAAGCCTGCCATAAAAAACTTAAAATTCTTTCAGCCTTCTTTAGAAAGATGCTCATTATTGCACTCTTGATTTTTATCTTAAGCCTTCAGGACTCATTTTACATTAGAAAATTTTACTAATGGGGAAATAAAAAATATATCTATTTTCCAAACCTATCTATTTCTTCTAAGTTACACTTGCATGATGGCAAGTTTTCCTATTAGCTTGTCTCTACTACTTTTTACGGTTCAGCATTACATACAGCTAAAAGCAATCAGTTTACATTTTCAATGTTATTTTTTTCTTTTCTTTTGGTCCTAAGGGTTGAACCCAGGGAACTTTACTACTGTGTACATCTACAGTTCTTTTTAATTTTGAGACTAGATCTCACCAAATTGTTGAGGGTCTCACTAAGTTGCTGAGCCTGGCCTGGAACTTGCAATTCTGCCTCGACCTTTCTAGTCATGGGAATTATTGCCATGAGCTGCTATGCCCGGTTTATGCTTTCGATGTTCTGATTCGTTATCATTTTACTCACTTACAAAAATGCACAGTGTACAAATAAAGACTTACTTCTAAGTCTCCCAGGTCCCCAGGGAAGTGCTAATTTTGAATGGATTCATTGATGGGTCCGGTGTCAGCTATGAGACAGGGAGTCAGTTCTGATGATCTTGGCTGGGCTAGCTCACATCCCTGGAGGCAGCTGACCATAAGCTTGGGTAGGATGTCCTCAGCTAAAACAAATGGGTTTTTCTTCACATGGAATCTTATTCTTCAATGAGCAAAATTTTTTTTTTTCTGACAGTGGTAAGGTGCTAAGAAGAAAGGTGGATCATATCTGACATCTTGACGCAGATGCTCAGAACAGTCTCTCATTCCTATGTTCTGGACCGAAGCAAGTTCAGAGGGCAGCCTATTTTCAAAGTATGGGAAAACCATTTTCACTTCTTGATAGGAGTCTCTCCAAAGTCCCATTGCAAAAGGGTATGTCTACAGGGAGGAGTGAAAATTTGCAACAATTTTTTAAATCAACCAAGAGTCATTATCTCATCAAACATTGCATCTACTTCATTCTTATTCCATCTCCTTTCCAAACATTGAATAATGAGTATTATTTCCATGTCTTATAGCCTCTGTTTTCTGTCTCTTCTTTCTCTATGTGAGGTATTCTAGGTAGTTTCTTTTGACATATTTTAAGTTTAGTATTCCTATCTGTAGCTGTATCTAATGTGTTATTCAACTTCTCCAATTTTAATATATAATTTTTTCAGTTAAGCATGGTGATTCCTGATAAACTCCATATATATATATATA
>NW_025999990.1:47563795-47615374 GCF_001458135.2 Marmota marmota marmota | reverse complement strand
TATATATATATATATATATATATATAAATAATTACTTTTTAATTACATATATATGCATACACACACACTACTCTGTTGCCTCTGTTGGTTATTACTCATGATGGTTCATTTCTTTGAAACAGTTTTTCTTTGTGAGATGCTCATTTCTCATTAAGTGTTCTTAAAGATTTGAGTACAGAATGATGATTCATTTATATTACCTGTCAAATGCTCAGACTGAGTATTAGGAAACAAGTTTGAATTTAATTTATCACTTAAGATTTATCTATTGCAGTATAATTTGGACTCATAGCCTTTTTAGGACTTGCTTATGTTTATAAATTTCAAGGGAATTTTCACTGTGACAAAGCAAATTTCCTTTCAGCTTCATAGGAGTTAGGGGACAGGGCATGTTTACTGATTAATCACTTAAAAATTTATTGATTATATTTTATACATTATATATTTCACCCACTTAAAGGATACTGTTCTTTTCACTTATCAGATCCACTTATGCTGTAGCATGTATCAGTTTGTTTATTCCTCTTTTCATTGTTGAATAGTATTCCATTATACAAATATATTACATTTTTACCACTGTATTTGTCTTAACTACTTTAAGAGAACAAATCTTGTTTTCACTGATATTTATCCATTTTGTTGTTTTCTATTTCATTGATTTTTGCCCTGATATTTATCAATTTCTACTTTTCCTTGCCTTGGGTTGAGTTTGCCTTTATTTTTCAAGTTATTTGGGTGAAAGTTTAGGTCACTGATTTGAGATTGGTTTTTCTAAAAACAGACATGATACTCTAGATTTTCATGAACTCTCTGATGAACTCTTTTTAACTATATTTCATACATTTTTGTTTTAATTTTTTAAATAATTTTATTGTGTATATTTAAAGTACATAAAATTATGTACATATACATACACACATATATAATTATATGTATCATATATATTATCACTATAGTGGAATAAGTTTATATGTCCATTATTTCACAGTTCCCCATTTTCCCTGTGGTATGAACAGCTCTAATCTATTTAATTAGCAAAAATACTAAATATAATACACTGTTATTTACTGTAATCCTCATATCATACAGATCTTTAAAAATTTTCATCCATGTTTTCACTTTTGTATGGTTCAAAATGCTTTCTAGTGTCACTTGTTTTATCTTTGAGTTATGGGTTAAATGGAAATTTACTGTTTAATTTCTATTTATGAAATTTTCAGGTTTCTGCTATTGAAATTCAAATAAATTTCACTATGATCCAAGAGCATACTTTGTGTGACTTTAATCTTTTAAAATTTATTCAAATTCCTTTTATGTTCTATTACATGGTTTGTCCCAATGAACATGTTATGTGTACTTGAAACGAATGTGTAGTCTGCATTTGGATCATTGAATGGTCTGTAGTTATCTGTTGGGTCATATTGGTTAATGATATTGATGAAGTTCTTTTTATATTCTTGGTGTTATTCAGTTTAGTTTGTGTGTCCGTTATTAAGATTGGAGAATTATTGTTGAATAACCCATTTCTTCCTCTAATTCCATCAGCGTTTGCTTCATGTATTTTGTGATTCCATTGTTTGGTTCATATTTGTTTATATATCTTCCTCCTGAATTTACCTTCTTTCAATTATAAAATACAGTTCCTTGTCTTTGGAAAATGTTTTTTAATCCTAAAGTATAATTTGTTTAATCTGAGTGTTTCCACTCCAGCTCTCTTTAGGTCACTGTTTGCACTTAGTCTCTTTTTCAATTTTTTGACTTCAAACATTTTTATATCTTGGAAACTAATTGTATCTCCTATGGACAGCATATATTCAGATGATATCTTTTTATCCAGTATGATAGTGTTTGATTTTTTTTTAAGTTTTATTACATTGAAATTTAAGGAATTACTAATATATTGACATTTGCATTTGCTATTTTTGGTGTGTGATCTGTGTGTCTTACATCATTTTTGTTCCTCTGTTCCTTCGTTACTCCTTTTTGTTCAGATATGCACTTTCTAGTTTGCCATTTAATCCTTTAATTTCCTGAGTTATTTCATCAGTATTGCCTGGGGAGAATACAGTTTGCATCTTAAGGAAATCTACTTCAAATTACTCTTAATTAAATTTTAGTACACAAAAGCTTTGCTACAACATAGCTCCTTCCTTCAGCCCTACTTTTTGTGCTGTTATTATCATACAATTTATTTCTTTTATAAGCCCATCTGATTTATTTTTTATTGATTTTTAAAAAAACAACAGCAGAATGCATTACAATTCTTATTACACATATACAGCACAATTTTTCATATCTCTGGTTGTATATAAAGTATGTTGACACCAATTTATGTCTTCATACATGTACTTTGGATAATGATGTCTATCACATTTCATTTTTTAAAATTTTTGCATACTTTTCTTTTAATCAGTTAGAGTAAAAAAGTTTTAAAATGTTGCGCTCTCCTTTCTGTTCATCTATATAATTACTTTCATGGTGGTGTGTTTTTGTTTTGTTTTTGTGTGAATACGAGTTGATGTTTTCGTCAGTTTGAAATGCTCCTTTTAGTATTTCTTGTAGGACAGGTCTGTTGATGACAAATCTACTCCTTTTTTTTAATCTGAGAGGGACTTTATTCTTTTTCCAATTTTGAAGGATATTTTAGCCGGATATAGAATTTCTGATTGACCATCTTACTTTCTGCTCCTTGACTTCATTACCCTGATGCCTTCTGATTTTTGTTTTTTCCAATAAGATGTGTGTTAATCTCATTGAAGACTCTTGGAGTATGTTAAGGCAAAAAGTGTTTCCTCTACTGATTTCAAAACCTTATTTTTGTCCTAGATTTCCTAACAGTTTGTAATGCAATACAATAAATAAATCTGAATTTATTCGACTTGGAGCTTATTGAAACACTTGGATATATAGGTGAATGATTTTCATAAAATTTGGAAACTTTTTCTCAATTACTTATTGTAATACAATTTTTCTGCCATTGTCTTTCTCGTATTTTTCTTGGACTCCAATTTTGCATATTTGCATAGGGTTTTGTTTTGTCCTTCTCCCTCTCCCTATTCCTGTCCCTCTCTCTTCCCTCTCCCTTCTCTCCTTGCTCTATCTCCTCTTTTTTTCCCTCTTCTTTCTCTTCCTTCCTCTTCCTCCTCTCCTTCCTTCTCCCACTTCTCTTCCTCCCTGCCTCTATATCACTTTATGGACTTATCCTCATATTTGTTGGTTCTTACTCTTGCCTCTTGTGAACTCTTTTAATTACTTTACTTTCAAATTCAGAATTTCTATTTGAATCTTTTTTTTAAAAAAATCATTTCTAGGTCTTTTTTATTTCCTTGATCATTTCCTTAGTCAGACACAGTTTCCATCACTTTCTTTAATTCTGCATCTTTAGTTTTCTGCATCAGTGATTTCTTTAACTCTTTGAATATGTTTAAAATAATCTTCGTCTACTAAGTCCAATATCTGGGACCCTCAGAATTATTTTCTATTAGCTGCTTGCTTTCCTGTGACTTTGCATGTCTTAGAACTTTTTTGGTGAAATGAGAAATTTAAATAATATATTGCAACAATCTTGGAATCAGCTTTTTCTTGTTGTCATCTTAGATCACTGAGTTCTTGCTTTTTCCTTGTATTAATCTGTTTCCTGTGATAACAAAATACCTGGGGATGGGTACTTAATACCTTATAAAAAGGTTTTTTTTTTTCTTCCTCATGATGCTAGTGATTAGAGGACCCAAACAGCATGGCACCAGTGTCATGGTGAGAGCTCCTTGGTTGCATTACAACATGGCAGAGAAGAAAGGTAATGACCATGACAGAAAGGATCACATGGCAAGACAAAACAGCCAGAAGCATTCAGGGGCCAGGCTTGCTTTTGTAAAAATTACAGCTAGCTTTTGTGGGCACTCACAGAATCCCATGAGAATAATATTAATCCCTCTCAAGGGCAGTGCCCCTAATCACCTAACCACTTTCCAGTAGACCCCACCCCATGAAGGATTCATCACCCCAACACTACCACAGTGAAGATCAAACTTCCAACACAGGGACCTCTGATGAACACATTCAAACTATATCCAAATTATTGCCTTCCTTTTTTCATTCTGTTTTTAAATTCTTGTTTGCATTTTTAAGCCTGACATCCTAAGGTGTCACCTTGAATTATCATTATTTAATGGTCCAATAATAATCAGTATTTTCTTCAATAGCTTGACCCAGCAGATCTTGATTATTTGGCCAAGGAGGCCTATGTGGGAAATGACACCTTCACAATTTCAGGCATTTTATAAGTCAGCCTTAGCTTTCAGTTCCTATCTGCAAAAAGTCTTGAGACCAGGCATAAGTGAATAAAAAGCCCACACTTTTCCCAGTTCTTGCTGAGCATGCAAAGAAACCTGTCAATATTCACAACCTTTTAGGTATCTATGAACCTGTCAGAAATTTTCAAAGTACATTATGTAGTACATCTTCCTTTTAGATTTTTTTCAGTCTCCTGTTTACCCAGGACTTAGGCAGCTATGATGTTAACAATTCCAGTGGGTTGCTATTATTTTTGATAATGCCTTGAGGCTAAAGTTTTTTCTGAAAAGCTGAGCTTTGAGTCTGATTAATGATAATCAATGCCCTAGGACTAGGGATTTTCTAGGAAGCTATGAGAGTAGCCAAAATAATGGCTATGCTCTCTGGGAATGGGACTTTTAACAAAATTCTGAAATAGTTCAGTCTCTTTTGTTGGATATGAGGTCAGTACTGCTCCATGGGAATGAAGAGGGGAGAAGGAAGCAGCTGCCAAGACAGCCATGGTCTCCCAGGTTTAGCAGGTTTTCTTGATTAAACATCTTTTTCTGTGTCTTCTATAGATCTTCAGAATTCTGAAATTATTGCTATGATAATTTTGTCATTATGTTTGCTGCTTTAACCAGGAAGGTGGATTCACTGAGCTCATCCTTCAACATTCCTGAAATCTTATCTGCTGATTCTCTTTTTTTGTTTTTTATTTATTTATTTATTTATTTATTTATTTATTTATTTATGAATGATAGTGGAATGCATTACAATTCTTTTTTTAAATTTATTTTAATTCATTACACATGACAGTACAATGATCTTGACATATCATACATTTGAATCAGATGGGATATAATTTCTCATTTTTCTGAGTGTACAGGTTGCAGAATCACATTGATCATGCAGTCACATATATACACACAGCAATAATAATGTCTATTTTTAATATTAAGTGTTGCAGACCTTTGTGGTTCCTTTTGGGGGTCCTTTTTTTGAAAGTTAAATAAAAGATGCATTTCTTAGTCCATGGGGAAAACAATCCACAAATACTGTTGAAAACATCTTCTAAGTAAAATTATGCATTTTATATAACCTAGTGGTATTTTTCAGCATCTTAAATGCCATCTATTAGTAATCAGGCATAATTTGTGATAACACCAGGAAGAGTTGCACTGATGACAAGAATGAGATTTTTAAAAATATTTTACCAAATACATGGAATTATGTTTAAAAAAAACTATAAGCAATTTACCTTTCAGAGGGTTAGCTCCAATTATGTAATGTTAATATTTTGTATTATTGGTTTCCTCAAGGTATCACATTATGGCAAATACTTATGACAGCCAAAGCTATTCTTTTCCACATACATATTACTGAACTACTGGATAACTTTTTGTTTTCTTTATTGAAAAGAAAGAAAATTTATATGCAAATTTGACTGTTGTACAATATAATTTGGATAGAAAATTCTCAACATTGTTTTAGTTGTTCTGTTGTTGTTGTTTTTTTAATTCGGAAAAAAAAGTCATCTTTCTTTCCCCCCAGATGCCTGCATCATTTTTCCATCATGAAGGAAGTACTATACCAACTTTCCTTAAGAATTTAAACTTGATAATTAATGATGATCACCATAAAAACTTTGACAAAAAAAATCAGTAGCAAAGAATGCATCTCCTTCCTCTCTCATTCTCGAATCCTCTCAGTTATATGGAACTTCCTTTATCAGATCAATCCCATGCACTTTATTGAGGAGGGGTTTCTCTCACCCCAAAATGTGAATAGCTCATAAAATACCTGAGACTCTTGATTACTTTCATTCTTACCTTGCAGAATCTCTGAGAAGTAAATTGAAGCAGTTAAGATAAGAGGCTGTGGAGTCCATCAGAGACGGAAGTAGACCCTGCTCTGCCACATGACCTTGTACATGTTACTTACTGGCAATAACATCTCAGGCAAGTCCTGTATGTCTCCATGACTCATCTTTTATATGGGGAGTATAATAGTTCAAGTAGTTCTGGATTGACTACACAAAATATACACTTAGCAAATTCATCACACATGTAGGCTGAAGAACAGTCACCACAATAGTGGTGACAAACATCTTGCCCTGGGAAGATGTTTCTAGGTTTCAAAAGAATGAATCATTTCAACCTATGAACTTTTTATATAAACAATCAGTAAAGGGTTGAGGGTTGAAAGTTAGTAAGAAAAATTAGAACTCAATACTTTGAACCC
Source organism: Marmota marmota marmota (assembly GCF_001458135.2). Taxonomy (NCBI): domain Eukaryota; kingdom Metazoa; phylum Chordata; class Mammalia; order Rodentia; family Sciuridae; genus Marmota; species Marmota marmota. Next base: position 47,608,858 of record NW_025999990.1, on the reverse strand, counting down.
TCATTCTACTTTAAGGACAAATGGGCTTTGTTTTCTCATTTCTTTCTGAAGATATTAATTATCAATAGCAGAGGATTGTTTTTAGTGATGACTGCTAGTCATGAATAAAGATTTAAATTCACATCATCTCCCTATAAACAGTGTAGAATCCTTGAAATTGGATATGTCTTTGGTATTCTCTAAAGTATTAGTATCTAACAAACACTTAAAAATGATGTTTTTTTTTAATTCACTCCAGTTATATGTTTTGAAAAGCAGTAGTTAAAAGTGGAGTGTACCAAAGAAATAGCAAGGAGGACCCAATAACAAGCCTCTCATGTGGAGGATAAAAGCTCTGATTCTGTCTTCGAAACTCCTTGATGCAGATGTGTTTGGGCAATGGGAATAAAACAATCCATTTGTGTCAGAGATAAAGGTGAGACTATATTGCCTATGATCATAATAAAAAATGCTGATGCCAAACATTTTTTTAAAAAAAGAATCACATTAAATATGCTCTTAAAAAATTAGAATCACAGTTAAAGATTACTCTGTGCAAGAAAGATGAGTGAACTTAAAATGGGTGCATCTAAAATTTTCTTATTACTCTTAACCTAGTATTTCTCTCTGATGTCTCATAACCAGTCCTGTAATTATTGGTCTAAATTCACTGGGTAGCAATAATGAATAAGTCAAGACCCCTGGCATTAAGTTCAACGGGATCCTTTCCCAGTTGATCAACAGTACATTCATTTTTAAAAGAGCATGCCAAATGCTTATTAATTACAATACCAATAATCTAAATGATAGTGGATTTTTCTTTTCAGAAGCAATTTTAAAAGTAGGTCTGGAAAAATCATACTGTGAGGACATAATGGCCTTTATTCAGGAGAGGGACACTGAATGAGCATTCCATTTATTATAGAAAGAAAGCGGCTGGACAAAGGGAGATCTGTGAATGAAGATCATTCTTTGGACAGGCAGGAACTTGTACTGGCAGTGATAATGGTGCCTTCTACTCTGCATATCTACATTTTCCAAAAGGCATTTTGCCTGCCTCCATGGAATAGCTTTTTGAAAAAACATACAAAGCTCAGTAGCCGTTCAATGTCAGAACGTCAGTTCCCCACTTTCCAGTGAACATATTTCAGCATTCATCCAAACCCAGCTTCCAAGAAGCATGAGAGAAACTGGCAATCTTCCATCCATGGATGCTACAGGGAGAAGCATGTTAGGAATAGTCTCAGCGAAAGCAACCACACACTGAAAGAAATGGCATTGAGGCTATTTAACTCGGGAAGAGACTTACAATGTATGTGGTAGGAATATGGCATATATGTATTTGTGTTTTTTTATATAAATGTGGGTGTGTACACACAAATACGCATATATGGTCTATCTTCTTTGTTCAAAGGAAATGCTTCCAATGAGACAAATCGGGCAGAGGATCAGTCTGCAAAGTAATCTGGAAAATTAGTGAGAATGTTCCACCTTCCTTCTTGGGGGCTGAACTCAAAAGAGATGTGCTTGCTCTAAATTAGGAAACATGTACCAGCTAATATGGTTCAGTACCTGGTAATTTCCTGGCTCCTGGCTTCTGTCTGAAGTCTCTGTCTGCAGATGTGCTTGACCTCTACCTTCAGCAAGCTCTCCAACTTTCCCAGATTATCTGTTTTCAAAGAAACATTTTGACCTGTCCTCTCTTTTTCATATGCGGCCTGATTCTTTTGCTTATTTGAATTTTCATTTCTTTATTCCTTTGTCCTTGTGGGTCTGAGCTCTGGAATATTTATTTTAACAGAGGACTTATTTTGTGCTTCTCCATGCCTTGATTACATATGTCAGAAAACAGTACACTTATTGAACAATCTAGGTCCTACTCACTGAGGTGAAAAACCTATGAGATTAGAATATTCTAATATTTTCATCAGCTCTATAGAAGCAAACGTGATTATGAAATGCATAACATATGGGCGCATGCCTGTAATCCCAGTGGCTGGGGAGGCTGAGGCAGGAGGATGGCAAGTTCAGTGCCAATCTCAGTAAAATTGATATGCTAAGCAATTCAGTGAGACCCTGAAATAGGGCTGGGCATGTGGCTCAATGGTCAAGTGCCCCTGAGTTCTGTTCCTGGTACCTCCCCCCAAATAAAATAAATAAAACACATAACAATACTAGCTACCATGTATTGAATTTTTATGATATGTTAAGTACACTGATTGCTTTATATGCTCTAGAGAGAGCTATAGAACCATATCAGTTAGATATTCATAGCTTTTGTGCATTTCACAGGCAACCAAGAATTACAGAGTGTATACCTACTAAGTAATAAGGAAGGGATGCCAGCTCAGGTTGCTTGACTGCCATAAAACTTAGAGATCTGGCAGGCAACTGCAGAGATCTGTCAGAAAAGGTAAGGAAGAAGGAAAAACTCTTTAATTCTCTGACCAAAAGGGTACTTTGTGAACATGGCTAGTAAAATCACACTTTAGCTAATTAGCCTGGTTGGGCCTTTCTTTTGGTTTTTGGTACCTGGGATTGAACTCAGGGGTGCTTAAGCACTTACCCACATCCCCATCCCCCTATTTTTTTCTGTATTTTAAAGACAGGGTCTTGGGCTGGGGCTGGGACTCAGTGGTAGAGCACTCATCTCACATGTGTGAAGCACTGGGTTCTATCCTCAGCACCACATAAAAATAAATAAAAAATGTTATTGCGTCCATCTACAACTAAAAAAAATTTTTAAAAAGACAGGGTTTTACTGAGTTGCTTAGGGCCTTGCTAAGCTGCTAAGGCTGGCTTTGAACTTGCAATCCTCCTGCCTCAGCCTCCTGAGATGGTGGGATTATAGGTGTGTGCCATTGCACCTGGCCTGGGTTGGGCCTTTCTAATGAACATGAGAGTAACAATCCATAAAGTCCACATGAGTTCAAGGAAGAAAAGGCATCCTTGTCTTGATATCCTCCCTTGTCTACTTAGTAAACTCTTAACTCACCCTTTAAGAAAGCTTCTCCTGATCTTCCTCTTGATGTAAAAGTCCAAGTCCACATACACAGAAAGAGTTAAGAGTCCCCTGCACTTTGCTCCCAATGCACAGATTTCATATTTCCTTCACTTATTGTATTTAACCCCTCCCACAGTCCATTACTTGGTGAGCTTTGAGAGTAAGTGTTTGGGGTTTTTTGAGTTTGTATTCTCAGTGCCTTGCATACAATACCTGGAGTGAATGAATGAATGCCTCAACTGGTCAGTTGTCAGGCTCACTGAAGTAAAAACCACAAGAATGTGATCTGAATGAGTTATACTCCATGTATGTGTAATATGTCAAAATACAGTCTACTGTCAAGTATATCTAAAAAGAACATAAAATTTTAAAAAAAATCATTCAGGTGGGATGCACTTAGGAATTTCCCTAAACTGCAAATTTCAAAGATTAATTTCTTGCAAACATTTTATTTCATTCTGTGCTTTGTCTTCTCATTTTTTGATGGTGCCCCTAGAAGAATAAAATGTTTAATTTTGATGAAGTGCAATTTACCCATTTTTTTCTTTTGTCAGCTGTACTTTTATGTGCTTCTAAGAAGATTTTGCCCAACTCAAGATCTTGAAGATTCATGCCTAAGATTTTCTTCTAAATTTTGATCCAATTTGAGTCAATTTTGGTTTCTGATATTAGAGCAGAGATCAATTTCATTCTTTCACATGTGAGCATACAGTTGTTCCAGTACCACTTGTTAAAAAGGACAAATTCAATTTCCCTGGCAGCCTAGCACCGATACAATTTTATTAAAGCTAGGGTACATTCATTAAATCAAGCAAAAGAGTATTCTTGACCTGAGGGAGGGTATCAAGTCTTTAATTCCCTTCAATTTTTTCCATTATTACCATAATGAGTCTAGAACCTCCAAAACCATAATATGAATTGCTTTATTGTCAATAAATAGTTTGGGAATAAAGATATAAATGAAGAGTCAAAAATTGTATTGGCTTTTTAAAATTTTCTCTTTGCTCTTGAATACAAAATGCAGGCAGCCTCTCATTTAGCAGCTTGTTAAGTAGCCTGCTGCATAAGCCCTTCAGTGTTTGGTTCCATAATATCATCTCTACAATTTAGTTCCATTATGTCCACATTGACTGAATACAGATAAATGTGATGAATGACTTCTCAGATATTCTGCTTTAACAGATGGGACTCATTTCCCAACAACCACTTAATCCACAGTGGCTCGATACAGTTCATATATTGTTGTTCATGGGCCACAAACAAAACACATCTATTTGAGAAGAGATTTGCCCATAACTACAAGAAGTATCATGAATGAACTGTAGTTCAGTGTATCAGACTGATTTCCTTAAGATCTTTCACCCACTTTATTTTAACCCACCTCAAAATAAATGCATTTGTTATTTTTTAAATTACTGTCACACTGAATAAATATTGGGGTTATTTTTGGCATCTGAGAAACTAGTGAAATAGAAATTAAAAACTGTATTCCATGAGGATTTTTACTCCTTAGATCAATTAATAAAAGAAAGATTACCTAAAAAGAAGTCAATTAAAATGTATTCAACCATGAAAAAATAACACAATAGGAAAGTTTTATGATATTGGATTCACCAATAATTTCTTCAATATGACACCAAAAGCATGGGAGCAAGAAGACAATTCCCAAGATCAAGATTAAAGATTTTCATGTATCAAAAGACAGGGTCAACAGCATGAAAGGCAACCCACATTATGAGAGAAAATGTTTTCAAATTATATACTGATAAGATATTACTATTCAAATCACATGAAGAACTTCTACAACTCAACAACAACAACAACAACAACAAAACCAATTTAAAAGTGGGCAAGGGACTTGAATAGAAATTTCTCTAAAGAAGATGTACAGATGGCTAAAAGCACATAAAAGTGTATTCATTACCATCACTAATCATTAGGGAAATGCAAATCAGAACCACAAAGAGATGCCACTTCACATTCATTAGGGATGGCTACTATTAAAAACAACAAAACAACAACAAAGAAACAGAAAATCACATGTTGGCAAAGATGTCGGGAAATTGGAACTCTTGTGTATTGCTGGTGGAAATGTAAAATAGCGTAGTCACTGTGAAAAATGGTATCCCAGTGCCTCCCCCCAAAAAAATTAAATGCAGAATCACCATCAGATCTAATAGTTTTGATTCTGGATTTGATTCCCCAAATAACTGAAATCAGGGAATTGAACAGGTGTTTCTATACCCACATGCATAAGAGCATTATTTATAATAGCCAAAGATGGTAACAACACAAATGTCCACCAGCAGATGAATGGATAAACAAAATGTAGTACATATATGCAAGGGAATTTTCAGTTTTGGAAAGGAATGAGCAGGTCATATCATGATTCACATTTTACAGTTGAAGAAATTGAGAAACGAAAGTTATGTAACTTATGTAAGACCTTGCAGCAGTCAGACTTATATTACTTATTTATTTATTTTGGTGCTATAGATTGAACCCAGGGGTGCTTAACCACTGAGCCACATTCCCAGCCTTATTTTGTATTTTATTTAGAGGCAGAGTCTCACTGACTTACTGAGCACTTCACTTTTCCTGAGGCTGGCTTTGAGCTGGCTGTCCTCCTGCCTCAGCCTCCTGAGCTGCTGGGATCACAGGCATGTGCCATGGCACCCGGCTCAGCAATTAGATTTAAACCTTAGCAATCCAAGCCCAGCATTCTTGCTCTTAGCCTTCGTACTAGGCCACCTTTGCTGTTTACTCATGTAAATCCCCAGAGCTTGAACTACTCAAATAAATAATGTGAAAAAATCTGTAATTCTTCATAGCTATTATCCACCTTATTTATGGAGTCAATCAACCAAAATTCAAATCAGTCTCACCAAAAGCATTTGGAGCATTTTCCTTGTCAAATATGGATTTATTTTTAAGTGCTACACCTATAATAGAATGTTCCTCATAATTTTAAATTCATAAATTAGTAGTTGTTATGGACATTTATTTGCATATATTTGATGGCCACTTGAAATTATTATCTGACTCTATCTTTGCCCATTATTCTCTTTTCATTTTTTTATGGAGATTCTGTTCTATGGGATGTACTAATTATTTTCCGCTTAAAAATAATGCCAATCATTTTTCTCAGTTGAAATGTTTTTCTGTCTTTAGCTGCATATTAGTGTTGCTTTACATAACAACACTAAAACTGATATGCAACAGTGTGGAAAACATGAAGAAGCAATGCACATTGAAGCCCAAGGCCATTGTCATGGTCTAGTCTAGATCATCAAAACACCAACCCAATTATTCTTCATTTCCCAGCCTTGCTCTTCATTACCCTATCTCTTCTGAAAATAGGGGCCTTTTAGTGTGAGCATTTTTAATTGGCTTAAAATTTTCATGGTTTCTGAGTGTTGAAAAAACTTAACCTGAAATTTTTAGCAAAAGCAATCAAACACTTCTTGCTTTTCCCCTACTTGGCTAGACTCATTATTCATCACTTTCCCCAGCCACCCTCAGCCCCACCTCCTTCTGCCCTGTGTATGAACACATAGTGGCAAAGAACCACTGCGTTTCCCATTCTTCCAGGTGTTCCTAACTCCCTGGCTTTTGCTGTTCTTCATGAACCCCTGCATCAGCTTGGTCAGGCCTGCAAAGTGAACATCTCCTTGTCTTCTGGTCTACCTCTTCTATGAGCTATTCCTTCTTGCCCTCTCTTTACTCAGAAACAAATTTTAACTATTCCTTTGGCACTTCTCCTGGGCTTCCATTGAAAAACTTCATAGCATTTATTTAGTGTCAATGAATCTGTTAAATCTATGAAAGATGGATCAATTTCCTCTATGTTCCTTAGTACTAGCATCAGAGTCACATGGACAAGTAATTGGTGCTATCTCTAATCATCTGTCTGATTTACCATATAAAATAGCTTTATAGTCCTATAAAAATATTTAATCATTATGAGCCGAAATTCCTCATTTGTTAAAAGAGTAAAAATATATAAATAGTAATCCTGTCACAGAATTATTTTAAACTTCGTATAAAATCATCTGGATGTTATTTTACAGATAGTCAATGGAGATTTTTCTATAGGGGAATTCAAAGGCTTTGTTTTATGTCCTACTTTTTGGAAATAAAAAGGAAAATTATAAATCTTTGCCCCTTCCATATTATTTTTCTTTTTACTAAATAAGAAAGAAATATATATTCTCTTTCCCTTTTTTAAGCAAAAGGCCAAGATTAATCAGCTCATCTTCTCTCTTCAATATCATTTTAGCTGAAAGTTGATTAAAGAAGATTATTTTCTTGCCAGTACTGAATACAAACTCTTTGCCTTTTTGTAAAAGAATGACTCATTATATTTAAAATCCTGACAACTAAATAACGTGGTTTCTGTTCTATTAAGCATAAGATCCGCCTGTGGCATGCACTCTGGGCTCCCTTCACACTGACTTGCTGCTGACGGGATTCATACCCATCATCACTTAAAACCTACACAAATTATAGATACAAAATATATTCCTCTCAGATTCCTCAAAAGATTAGGAATGTAACCACCATATGATCCAGTATACTATTGGTTTGTACCCAAAAGAACTAACATCAGCATACTACAGAGATTTATGCACACCCTGTTTAATAGCAGCACGATTCACAATTGTCAAGTCATGAAATCAGCCTAGGTGTCCATCCACAGATGAGTGTATAAATAATATATGGCTTATATACATAATGGAGTTTTATTTTGGCCTCAACAAAATTATGACATATGCAGGGAAATGGATGCAACTGAAAAACGTTATGTTAAGCAAAGTAAGTTAGATTCAGAAAGTGATTGGCCATATGCTTTATCTCTTATGTGGAAGCTAAAGAGAGAAAATGTGAAAAACGTATTTCATGAAAATAAAAAGGAGTTTAGTAGAGTCGAAGAAGGGTATTTGTAGAGGGAGGAAAGAAGAGCAAGGGAGGTACTAGGGAATAAAAATGATCAAAATGTTTTATGTCCATGTACACACATGCCACAATGAAACCCACTATTGTATAATTATTTTGGACCAATAAAACATATTACCCCTCTCTTTTGGAATGTTGTGAGTTGAAGCGATTTTTTAATTTAGGATTTCCCTCTGAATATTTCAGTTATATCCAATTGTGTCAAGTGTGGGTCAGTAGAATAAATTTTCCTACTTTCTGGTATGTACTTGTATGTGGTGTGTGTGTGTGTGTGTGTGTGTGTGTATGTACCTGCACACTTAGCAAATAACCGTTGTAGCTATTAATTTTTCAAAATAATGAAAAATTTTTCATGGAGTGTGAGTAAAAATTATGCTTGATGAATTTTCTAGTTAGAATATTTATAGCACTAATAAATTTGAATAAGAATAAAATGCTAATTGAATTAGTCAAATCATCTCCATTTTACACCAAATCTGAGTACCAGCCCAGGTTTTCTAAAGACCAAACCTACTTATAAATAATTTTAATTATTGATTTACTCTTCAAAATTCTTTCTGGACATAGTTATTGAGTATTACCGACGTCTCTCATCTTTAGCTACTAATAAAATACCAGAGAAGGACAGTCAATGTCTTTCCACATACTATATGGTATTAAGAACATATCAAAAGGAAGGGGAATTTTTGCATCTATGTTCTTCAGGAAAGTTGATCTGAAGTTTTCTTCCCTTGATGTATCTTTGTTTGGTTTGAGTATCAGGGTGATACTAGCCTCATAGAATGAGTTTGAAAGGGTCCCCTTATTTTCCATTTCATGGAATAATTTGAGGAGTATTGGGGTTAATTCTTTTTTGAAGGTCTTGTAGAACTCAGCTAAGAATCTCTCTGGTCCTGGGCTTTTGATAGAGTCTTCTGGGGCTTTTGATGGGGCCTTCTATTTCATTGTTTGAAATTGATCTGTTTAAATTGAGTATGACCTCCTTATTCAGTTTGGGTAGGTCGTATGTCTCTAGAAATTTGTCAATGTCTTTAACTATTTCTTTTTTATTGAAGTATAAATTTTCAAAATAGTTTCTGACCATCTTTTGTATTTCAGTAGTGTTCATTGTGATATTTCATTTTTCATCATGAATTTTAGTAATTGGGGGGTTTTTCTCTGTTTCTTTGTTAATGTAGTTAAGGGATTCAATTTTATTTATTTTTTCAAATAACCAACTTATTGTTTTGTCAATTTTTTAGATCATTTCTTTTGTTTCAATTTTATTGTTTTTATCTCTGTTTTTAATTATTTCCTGTCTTCTATTGCTTTGGTGTTGATTTGCTCTTCTTTTTCTAGGGTTATGAGATATAGTGTTAGGTCATTTATTTATTGACTATCTATTCTTTTAATGAATGAGTTCAATGCAATGAACTTTCCTCTTAGCACTGCCTTCAGAGTGTCCCAGAGATTTTGATAGGTTTTATCAGTGTTCTCATAATTCTGGCAAATTGCATACAAAAACATATTAAAAAGATGGTGAACCACAATCAAGTAGGGTTCATCAAAGGGATGTGAGGTTGGTTCAACATATGGAAATAAATAAATGTAATTAATCACATTGATAGACTTAAAGGTAAGAATCATATGATCATCTCAATAAATGCAGAAAAAAGTATTAGACACAATACAGTACCACTTCATGTTCAAAACAATAAAAAAAACTATGGATAGTTGGAACATGCCTCAACATTGTGAAAGCTACATATGTTAAACTCAACATTCCTCTAAAAGGAGAAAATTTGAAAACATTCCCCTTGAAAACTGGAACAAGACAAGGATGTCCTCTTTCACTACTTCTATTCAATATTGTCCTTGAAACTCTTGCCAGAACAATTAGATAGAAGAAAGAAATTAAAAGGATACTAATAGGAAAAGAAGAACTCAAACTATCACTATTTGCTGAGGACAAGAGTCTATATTTACAAAATCCAAAAAAACATTCCAAAAGAAAATATCCAGAATTCATAAATGAATTTGGCAAAGTAGCAGAATATAAAATCAACACTCATAAATCAAATACATTCTTATACATCAGTGATGAATCCATTAAAAGAGAAATTAGGAAACTTCCACATTCACAATAGCCTCAAAAAAAACACTTGGGAACTAACAAAAGATGTGAATAACCTCTATAATGAAAACTAAGAATACTAAAGAAAGAAATTAAAGAAGACCTTGGAAGATTAAAAGAGCCCCCCCCCCATGTTCTTGGGTAGACAGAATTAGCATTGTCAAAATAGCCATACTACCAAAAGCACTATACAGATTTAATGCAATTCCTATTAAAATCCCAATGACATTCTTCACATAACTAGAAAAAGCAATCATGAAATCATTTGTAAACATAAGAGACCTAGAATAGCCAAAGCAATTGTTAGCAAGAAAACTGAAACAGGACACATCACAAAACAAAACCTTAATTTATACTACACAGCCATAGTAACAAAAATGGCATGGTATTGGAACCAAAACAGACACTTATACCAATGCTACAGAATAGATGACACAGAGACAAACCCACATATCTCATACTAGAAAAAGATGCCAAAAACATTCATTGGAGAAAAGATAGCCTCTTCAACAAATGGTGCTGGAGAAACTGGAAATCTATATGGAGCAAAATGGAATTAAACCCCATATCTCACCCTGTACAAAACTCTACTGAAAGTGGGTCAAAGATAGGCACTAGAACAGAGACCCTGTGCCTAACAGAAGAAAAAGCAGGCCCAGATCTTCAGAATGTCAGCTTACAAACTGATTTCCTTAACAAGACTCCTAAAGCACAAAAAGTAAAATCAAGAATCAATAGGGATGATTCAAACTAAAAAGCTTCTTCTGAGGACAGGAAATAATCAATAATGTGAAGAGAGAACCTAAAGAGTGGGAGAAAATATTTTTCATGTGTACCTCAGATAAAGCATTAATCTCTAGGACATATAAAGAACTCAAAAAACTTAACACCAGAAAAAAAATCACCCAATCTATAAATGGGTTAAGGAACTGAACAGGCACTTCACAGAAGAAGAAATACAATCCATCATCTCTGACAATTAGAGAAATGCAAATCAAAACTACTGTAAGATTTCATCTCACTCCAGTCAGAATAGCAATTATCAAGAGTACAAGTAGCAATAAGTGTTGGTAAGGATGTGGGGGAAAAGATACACACATACATTGCTTGTGAGACTACAAATTGGTGCCATCACTATAGAAAGACATATGGAGGCTCCTCAGAAAACTTGGAATGGAATCACCATTTGATTCAGCTATTCCACTCCTCGGTCTATACCCCAGGGACTTAAAATCAGCATACCAAGTGACACAGCCATATCAGTGTTTATAGCAGTCCAATTGACAACAACTAAACTATAAAACCAACCTAGATGCCTTTCAACAGATTAATGGATGAAGAAAATGTGGTGCATATACACAATATTACTCAGCCTTGAAGAAGAAAAAAATTATGGCATTTGCAGGTAAATGGATGGAGCTGGAGAATATCATGCTAAGTAAAATAACAGTCCCAACAAACCAAAGGTCAAATGTTTTCTCTGATAATCAGATGTTGATACATAATGGAGGAGGGGGCAGAGAATGAAGGGACTTTGGATTGTGTGGAGGGGAAGGGGTGTGGAGATGGGAAGGATGGTGGATTGAGATGGACATTATGACCCTATATACATGTATGATTACACTACTGGTGTGACTCTGCACCATGTTCAGCCAGAGGAAGAGAAGCTGTATTCCATTTGTGTAGAATGTGTCAAGATGCATTCTACTGTCACGTACAACTAATTAGAACAAATTAAAAAAAAAACTATACTGAGATTCTATCTCATTCCAGTCAGAATGGCAGTTATCAAGAATCCAAGCAATAGTAAATGTTGGCAAGATGTGGAGAAAACGGCAGACACATACATTGCTGGTGAGATTGTAAATTGGTACAACCACTATGGAAAGCTGTATGGAGATTCCACAGAAAACTTGGAATGGAATCACCATTTGGCCCAGCTATTCCACTCCTCAGTTTATACCCAAAGGACTTAAAGCTAGCATAGTACAGTGACATAGCCACATCAATGTTTATAGCAACTCAATTCACAAAAGCAGAGCTTGGGACCAACTTAGGTGTCCTTCAATGGATGAATGGGTAAAGAAAATAGGGTATATATACACAATGAAATATTACTCAGCCTTAAAGAAGAATGAAATTAAGGCATTTTCTAGTAAATGGGTGGAGCTGAAGAATATTATGCTAAGTGAAATTAGCCTATCCCACAGAATCAAGAGTCTAATGTGTTCTCTGATATGCAACTGCTAATTCACAAAAAGGGGCAAGGGTTTCGGGAAGAATAGATTAGATGGAGGGTAGAGTGTATGGGGGCAGGAAGGATAGTAGAATGAATTGGACATTATGACCCTATATGCATATATGACTACACAACCAGTGTACTTCTACACCATGCACAACTAAAAGAATGAGAAGTTATACTCCATTTATGTATGATATATCAAAATGCATTCTACTGTCCTGTATAACTACTTAGAACAAATAAAAGTAGATTTAAAAAATTAAAAAGGAAGGATATCAGGAGGGGGAAGATAAAGACAGCTGAGAGGGGTCAAAATGATCAAAATATTGTAAAATATTTTACATGCACACTTGCATTCCTCATTTGCATAGCCGACTGGACTGGGAATGTGGATGGGAGAAGACTTCCTCTGTGTACACCATCCCCTCTCTTTGTTCCTTCAGAGCACACTTTCAATTTATCTGGAATCCTGCACCTCTTTGGTTTGTAAACTGCTTATCAAAATAATGCCCTCCCTTATATTTTAAGTTATTTCCTAGTACTATTTGTTCACAATTGGTTCTTTGATTTATGTATTCATCTCTAGATTCCATAGCAAATGGAGGGAAGCCAGAGAAAGAAGAATTCAATGAATATCCTGTAACTTCTGAGAAATGCTATAGCAATGGTTTCCAGAAGCAGAAATCCAATCGTTAGAACAGGAACCTAGAACGGTGCTAAAGGAATCAAGGGAGTAAGGAACATTTTATTTTCTCATTTTGTCATCCCTACTTAATTTTCATTCTCTGACTGTTACAACTGTTTGAGGGAGAGAGGGCAATAATGATGTTTTATTTGAAATACTTCTATATTCTGGGTCCTAATCTGAATAATTCTACCTATCCTTAAAATCACCTCCTCAGAGGCTTCTGCTGACTTCTAGATATTGTTATCTAGGCTTCCCTGACTTATACCCCCACATTCACTATAATAATTATTATACTATTATGATCACCCTGGAGACCATTTATCATGGTTGACTCTTAAGTTCTGTCTCATCACAGCAGGATGACCAATCACAGTGTTTGGTGGCATCCCAGGACCTGACACACAGTAGGCAGTCAATAAATATTCCTTTAATAAGTGAATAAGTAAGTGATAAATATACTCATCAACTTTCTTCTCCAACCCATGTCATGAGCCCTGTGAGGATGAAATTAGTTGGCATTTTCCACTTAGCAAATATTTAGCCAACCAGAACTTTGAAAATAATGTTAATGTGCTTTTATAATCTGAGTTTTCAAACTCATATTTTTCCACCAACCCATGAGAACACAGGAATAGTTTAAGTTCCTATCGTTAGGAGTGGGTCCAGACAGTGTGGGTGTTGTATTTCCCATGGGGTGGCCCTTTTATAATATATGTGGAATCTCTAAACTCTTCAGACTATGTTATAAATTTTAAATCCAATAAAATGGAACTAATCATAGCACTGAAATGAAATGTCTTTCAAATCATCAATCATATTCTCTTACCTGATGAAAATACCCTCTTCTGGAGATTTGGCTGCTTTTGGCTCAGTATCTCTGTTACCATGTTTCCAAATTACATTTCGTAAGTCATGGTTTCTCAACCTCCACCCTATGGCCTTGTTGGCCTCAATAATTTTTACTATGAGGTCGTTCTGTGTGTTGATAATTGTTTAGTGGTATCTCTGGCCACTGGAATTCACATGACTCTTTAGTACCAGGCAACTATGTCTATAGAGTTTACCCAGGGTTCCCTGGGAAGCATAATCACTTCTGGTTGAGGAAAAAGAACTTTAGGTTCATGTGATACATGATTGTTTCCCATATTTAAAGATCGACTTCTTGTAAACACTTAAATTCTAAAATTAATATTTAAAAGGGCATTTTTTCCTATATAAAATTTGCCTTTCTAGCAAGAAAATCTACAGATTTAACAATGATTTTTCAAATTTAACATTAAAATATTCTCCAGGATCCAACCCTGGTCATTGTCATATGCTATCACTTCAAACTTTTTCCTGATTTGCAGTGTTTTAAGAGTCTGTTTTTTAGAAGCAAAGGTCCTATTCTTGTGAATAAAGTGCTCCCTGGGTGATTTTTCATTGCTTCCCAGGAAAGCTGTAAGAATTACTGAAGTTATTTTTGGTCCAAATAATTCTGAAAGGCATCCTTCATCTGTCTTAGTCACTCACATTTGTCATGGATTTCAGAGTTCCTTTTACATTAGCTCCATCCTCTTAGAATTTAGATGAACAAGAACATAGTTGCATAGGAAAAGATGAGAAAAACTTAAAAGGAATGTCATTTAACTTGCCTTCCTTTCCCTATTGCCTGAGGGGGGAAAAAAGTCTCTTTTCTTTCTTTCTTTCTTTCTTTCTTTCTTTCTTTCTTTCTTTCTTTCTTTCTTTCTTTTTGAGTATAACGTTGCAATTATATAGCACTTACATTTTAGTCAGGAACTGAAATAATGAAATGCAGGGATCCCAGAATAGAGTGTGAGCCCAGGTTTTTGAAATGCTTGGGAATAATTGTCATAATACCCTAGAACATAGCTTTGGGGATATATTCAAGACCCTGGATGACAGGAAATGGAGACATTTGCCTTGCGGATTTTGCCAAATTGATTCTTTGCCTATAGGAAATCCCCAAGAAGGTATCAGCCTGACATTAACCACCATCAAGTGCCATGTCCAGTTATGCACACTGTGTAGTCTACCCTAAGGGGTTCAACTCTTCTTTTGCAGAAGCACTGCCAGCATCAGCTCAGCAGCATGGGAGACATGGGCCATTCCGTTCTTACCCAGAGCAACGACCACAGGCAAGCTATATTTATTGCTGTTGGAATTCATCCAGACCTCCAGGGCTGGCCCACTTCTGTTCTAACATTCTCTATCAAGGGTCAGCAGCTGCAGAATCAGAGGGTCAACTTGCCAACTCTTGTTTTTCTATCATTAATAGTGGAGATAAATGCCACAGAGTACATAAATGAATACTGAAGAAGTCCCCTTTTCAGGGTATCTCCTACAGGCCTTATGCCAATTGTATTCATCAGACAAACAAGCAGCTCTTGAAAAAGATCCTGAAACTGTCAGATGAGAGGGTCAGAACTACTCTTGTAGATCATCTAACTAAATCCCTCATTTTGGGGGGTAGAGTAGTTGAGTATGTAGTCTATTTACATGACCTATTCTTGACAGAACCTAGATCATTTTATTTCCTAAATGAAAAGGACATGCATTTTGTACCACACACTTCCTTAGTTTTACTTTTGGATGATACCAAAGAGGGTGTCTCCATCAGCTTGAGCTGTTATAACAAAATACCATAGATTAAACAGTAAGCATTTATTTCTTACAGTTCTGAAATCTAAAAGTCCAAGATCAATGTGCCAAAAGTGTGAGTGTCTGGCAGGGCTCTTTCCTAGAACTATAGCTAGCCACATTCTTCTGTGTTCTCAATTGACCTTTCTTCAGTTCCTGTAGATGGAGAGAGGATGAAAGTTCAGTAGTGTCTCCTCTTATAGGGCCATAACACTATGAAGGGCTTCCACCATGAAGGCCCCACCTTTATGACCTCATCTAAACTTAATTATTTTCCAAAGGTCTCTTCTCCAAAATCATCACATTGTGGGTTAGGGCTTCAGCATATGAATTTGGAGGGGAACACAATTCAGTCCCCAGGAGACAGAAACAGTTTCGGTGTCTGGAACTCTTTGGAAATGGACAGACCTGAGAAGAATGATCAGTGGATTATTATAAAATAGTATGAGAATGCTAGCTGAGTCAGAGGCTGCCCGGGTGGGGGAATATCAGTCAAGGCATCTAGAAAATTCATAGGCAAAATTCACAATTTGATTTTGGAATTGTCAAAAACCATTGCTCTACCAGTCAGGGGCCATCATACTGTATGAGCAGCCGGTATCTTTTTATGCTGGTATCTCTTGCAAACACAACCTTTCAATGACACTCTCTTCTTTCTACATCTTCCCAAGTCACCGAATATTGTTTATTTTTAAATAAAAAATACTGGTTCCCTCAAAATATGACAAGAGTGACTCCATCTTATTTTAGTCTCCTTTCTCTCAACTCAGCATAATCATGGAATGCTTACCTCTCAGAACTGTGCTGAATTATCCCTGGAGGGTGGCAGCTGGTAACCCATGCTTTGGGAGAAGTTGTACCGGGATCACAATGAGGCAGCTGGTGGCCATAGTACAATTAGCATGTGCCAGGATTTCCCCCTGATACCTCCCCTCTTCTGATTCTTCTTAGCTCTACTGGTGGCCTTTTCTGAGTATATCTTTGTTCCCTTTCTGCCCTATTTCTTTTCTTATCAACACTTCAGTTGATACCAGCATGCTCTTATTTTCATTATTCAAAACTGCCCAAAGCCTTCATTGTTGGATTTAAGATGGCATTTGTGAGAAACATTATCACGTCAAGTCATGGTTATCAGATATATATACCAGGAAATTTGCAAAGCAATCTTTTTGCAATCTACTCCTCAATTACACTTATCATTGTTTGTAAAAAAAAAAAAAAAAACCCTCTAATAATCACGCACCAAATATGTGCTTTTGTGCTCTTCTGGTTATTTAGAGTTTTTATATTATCATTATATAATTTGGGTAAGTTGGGCCATAGTTTATTGTGCTAAAGCATAAGAAATAAGGGTTGGGGGAACTGAAAAGTAGGATAGGTCATTGGATATGAATTACCTTGACTCAAATTCTGCATGCTTTAGTATAAACACTGGCTTACCAATTTGTTCCATTTGTGTCACTGTTAAGGTCTGTTTAG
Source organism: Marmota marmota marmota (assembly GCF_001458135.2). Taxonomy (NCBI): domain Eukaryota; kingdom Metazoa; phylum Chordata; class Mammalia; order Rodentia; family Sciuridae; genus Marmota; species Marmota marmota. The sequence goes on along the minus strand of NW_025999990.1, from coordinate 47,591,757 downwards.
TGACTCACCATGAAATCCCCCCAAAATAATCCAATTTTGGCTTCTGTTCTATTTCCCTTTTTAGTTAAATAACCACCTAAGTCACTGCAAGTCTCTACTAATTATCCTCAAGAGCATCTGCTCCTCGGTCACTCCCCGCCTTTCCCAGATTGGCAATTGACCACTCTCATTTCAGGCTGCTTCTCTTGCATGGCAAAAGTTAGGTCATACAAAGCATCATTACCACTCCTACAATTAAGGATTCCCCGTGGCTGAACTCTTACATGTGGGGGTCCAAGGAAATTGTTACTATGGGAATAAATATCACTGTCTCAGTGAAGATCTGAGACAGAACATTGGATGGGAAACCGAATACACTGCTGCTACAAAATGACCAACATGATGGTGCAGAATATAGCCTGATGTGGCATAAAAGGAAAAAAATTGAAAGCATATTTTAGTAATACTGGCTATGGACATGACAGCTCTTATTTATTCAATCAATATTGAATGAGTGTCCATTTTATTCCAGGCCCTGGACTCAGTGCTAGGAATAAAATGGCAAAGAACTAAAACACAAAACAAACAAAATCTCCAAAGAGCAGAGGATGCTTATCACTATCAAAAGTTTGTGGCATGTTTTCAGTACTAACCAAGTTTGTGTTGAAGTCGACTCTAGAGAACTCACAGGAAAAGTAACAAAGTGGAGAAAAGCAGAAAGTGCTTGATTTCAGACTCCATTGCTTACTCAATAGGAAATTGGGAGGGCCTAATTTTCCTTATCTGTAAAATAAGTTGTGCCTCATAGAATGTATCATAATTAAACTAGTTAATACAGGTAAATATTTAAAATAGTGCCTGGCATATAGACAGCATTAAATAAAACCAAGTAAAATGGAGCCCAGGAATATTCTGCAATGAAAATGATCCTGAATCAGAGTGTGAATTCAATAAAAAAGATTTTTCACACTTGATTAATAATGCCTGTAATGAGCAAGTGGTAGCTTATGTGCCACTTAAATACCTTGTCTCCTCTGTACATTAATTTACACAAACAGCATGGAAAGATTAAGACACTTATTAGATGCAAAGAGATGATTTTCAGACAAGGCTGTACAAAGATAGTTTCTCAAAGAAGAGGAGAAAGAAAAAAAAAACTACCAAATATTTATTGAAAGCAATATCCAGAGGCAATAAGTAAATAACAATTTACCTGACTTGCCATATTTATATAGTTTAAAGATGAATTCAAGGATTTATCTGTTGAGTTGATTCCTTGCAAATTTTATTCTCTTTCACATAACAAAGGTTTTTCAACATAACGGTTTCAATTCAGCCTAAAGTTATTTTCATTCTCTTTCTGGTGGTACCATGAAATATTTCTCAAATGATATGCAAAGGAACTTTTGTAGTCATAACTGCACTCACAGTAGTGTATTCTAATGTTTAGGTTTATATATGTTGGCAGCCTTAAAACTATACACTTTCTTTTTTGCAAATTACAATATATTTAGTAATTGATTTAGGTAGAGAATTAAATGCACCCATTAAACGTAGTCATTGAATCTTTATTCCTGTGTTCACAAAAGAAATAGTTTCTTCTTTCTTTGAGGTTGAGGAAATTAAGACACAGAAAAGTGGGTTTTCTGTGTAATGAAGCACAAGAGGCAGAAATAACCCCATGAGAAATGGCTTTTCATACAGTCTACTAACTGCAGCCTCTGATCAGTTGCCCTAAATTCTACTGTTAGCAGAGAATGTGGGGGAATCCATGGGTGAACGTTTCTAAGGCAGGAGTGTTGAGTCCCTGTTTTACAAACAAAGGAAAAAGTATAATCCAGTGCTGTCAATATGTCAAGAAGAAGCTTTTTCAGCTTGTAGTATAATAACAGAACTGAGACTGTCAGGTACACAGAGAGCACCAATGATTTCTTATTAAATGCAAATGAATAAAGAATGCCACTGGGTGTAAGAGAACAAACATCCAAACATTTTTACTCCTGAGCAAGAAGTGAACAGCAAATCACCATGTTATGAGACCCAGGGGATTTATGAACTCATTAAGGGACAAATATTTGGTGAATATGCACACACATATTGGGGGGTGTGCCACACCACTGCAGACATTCTATGTAACATTAAATCTTGGTAAATAACAAAGAATGTGAGAACTCAATAACCAACTGAAAGGTGGACACATTAGGTTCTCCAGTGTTCAAATTTCACAAGGGGTACAAGATAAATGCCCAGAGAATAGCAACAAAATCTCCAAAGCCACTTGGAGTTAGTGAGACTGTTGTTTTTGCCCTTGCATATATTTCCTTTCCAAACACCCTCCCTAGATTTCTTTTGGATCATCCCAGGTATTCCTTTCCCTTTGTGGAAATGGGGGTACTACGGGGAGTGGCATGTGGTATCAGCACAGCCAATCAGAATCTTTCTCCTGGGATTCTGACAGATGAGGGATACACTCCTCCAGAAGCGGCAGCAACAGCCCTGTCAACAGTGACCTAACATCTTTATTAAAGTACAATCAATACAAAATGATGCAAATATTTTAAGGATACATTTTCAGTCACTCCTAGTGGCACAATCCTGTTATCCCAGCAGCTTGGCTGAGGCAGGAGGATTCCAAGATCATGGCCAGCCTCAGCAACTTAGTGAGACCCTAAGCAACCTAGCCAGACCCTGTCTCAAAACAAAAAAATAAAAATAAAAAAGGCTGAGGATGTGCTCAATGGTAAAGCACCAGTATCAAAAAACAAAAACAAAAAATACACACACACACACACACACACACACACGTTTCAACTGTGTACACCCATGAAACCATCACTACAGTCACAATCAACTCCTTCAAAAGTTTCCTTGGGCTCCTTGGTACTCTACCTCCTACTCCTTCCTGGCTCCTACTCCCAGGCAACCATTGCTGTCACATTTGATTAATTTGTTTGTTTTGAAGTTTTGTTTGACTAGAATCATGTAGAATAGATGCATCTTTGTTTTCTTCAACTCAGTATTTTGAGATTCATCCAAGGTATAGCATGTATTAATATCATATTTCTTTTTACTGATCAATGGTATGCAATGGCAATGTACATGTGTGTGTGTGTATGTGTGTGTATAAAATAAATGAAGGTACTATTCTAAATGAAGTTACCAGGAACATTCATGTACTATGTTTTACATTATGTGGTTGGTGTATATATTTAAATATTTATTTTGTAGTTATAGGTGGACACAATGTCTTTATTTTACTTTATGTGGTGCTGAGGATCGAACCCAGTGCCTCATGCATGCTAGGCTAGTGCTCTACCTCTGAGCCACAAGGTTGTGCCATGTATAGTCTATCAAAAAACTTATGAGAGTTCTAGGTCCTCTACTTCACCAACACTTGGAATTGTGGAGCTCAGTAATTTTAGAAAGTCAAATAATGTAAGTTCTAGTTCATTGTGGTTGTAACTTGGATTTATTCTAATGACTAATATTAATCACTTTTATGTGCTCATGTTCAATCTATGTTTCACCTTTGGTGAAGTGCTTATACAAAGCATTTTCCATTTATGGAACTATTTTATTAGTTTGTTTCATTATTATTAAATTTGGAAAGTACATACATCTTACTATAATTTTTTTTTCTTATCAGGAATATGATTTACAAATATTTTTCCACAGTTTATGGTTGTATTTTCATTCTCTGTGATGGTTAATCTGAATTGCCAACTGAATTTCTATAATTATAATATATGTAATTATATATATAGTCTTTTATGTTCAGAGCTGTGTACAGCACTTTCCAATTCTATTATAGGATCTAGTCCTCTAGAGAATTCTGACTTATGTGTTTTCTAAATGCTTTTTTTTTTTAAATAATTTTTATTGTTTAATTTTCGGTGGACACAACATCTTTGTGTGTATGTGGTGCTGAGGATCGAACCCGGGCCGCACGCATGCCAGGCGAGCGTGCTACCGCTTGAGCCACATCCCCAGCCCTCTAAATGCTTTTGAGATAATATAGTTTTAACTTTTGGTAACTCCAGTTTAATGACTATTCTAATGAATTATGTTTTTTGGTATATCTAAAAACTCATTGCCCAAGCCAAAGTGTTCTATAATTTCTTATATAGTTTTATGGTTTGTTATTCTACTTTTTAGTAAATTTTTATCTACTTTTCAGTTCTATCCACTTTTGCTTTATATATTTTGAAATTTATTAAGTGTATGACCATTTACTTTTGTTGAATTCGGGTTGCCTTATCTCTTATAATACTTTTTCTGCAAAATCTTCTTTGATATTAATATAGTTATTACTCCAGGATTTTTCTAACTATTGTTGACAAGTTATATCTTTGTTCATCCTTTCACCTTAGACCTTTATGTGTCTTTACATCCACATTGTATTGCCTACTATCAGTTTTAAGGTATCTCTTTTAATTGGTGAATTTAAGACATTTACATTTCATGTGATTATTGATATAATTAGGATTAGGTCTATCATCTTGTTTTTTGTTTTCTACTTATATGTTATTCTGGGCTGAGGTTGTAGCTCAGTGGCAGAACACTTGCCTCACACATGTGAGGTACAGGGTTCAATCCTCAGTACCACATAAAAATTAATAAATAAAATAAAGATATTATGTACATCTACAGCTAAAAAATATTTTATAAAACAATATATGTCATTCTCTTTTCCCTCTTTTATTCTGCTTTCCTTTATTGGCTTAGTAACTATGACTCTATTTTGTTAATTTAGTAAGTAGTTGCCTTAGGGCATAATATACATATTAATATGCTTGGATTCTACCTTGAAGTGATGTCATGTCACTTAACCTATAGTGTAAGCACCTTAGTAACATTCTCTTTCTTTGCTCCTGGCTTCTGTGCTGTTGTTGTCCTATCTTTTATTTTTGTATGTGTCATAAACCCACACTTATGTTGTTGCTTTTGTGTAAATTGCCAATTGCATTTTAAAATATTTAGATAAGCCAGGTGCGATGGCACATGTCTGTAATCCCAGCAGCTTGCAGGATGAGATAGAAGGATCCCAAGTTCAAAGCCAGTCTCAGCAACGGCAAGGCACTAAGCAACTCAGTGAGACCCTATCTCCAAATAAAATACAAAATAGGGCTGGGGATATGGCTCAGTGGTAAAGTGCCCCTGAGTTCAATCCCCAGTACAAAGTATATATATATTTATAAATTAATCTTATTTGCTTTTATTTGTATAATTCTTTCTGCTTTTTCTTCCTTTCTATGGATTCATATTTCATTCTGGAATCACTTTGCTTCTGTCTGAATAATTTTTTTTTAAATTTTTTACCATTTCATGTAGTATGGGTCTTCTTGAGGCAAATTCCTTCAGTTCTTCTTAGGTTTGAAAAGATTTTATTTTACCTTCATTTTGAAAAATAATTTCACTGAATATAGAATTCTTGGCTGACAACATTCCTCTTTTCCATACATTGCTCTTCTCATTTCTGTCTTCATCAAAGATAAGTTATATTGATCAGTTTTTAACTTGACCTTTTTTCCCATGGGTGTTGTGAATATGTTTTCTTGATTATCATTTTGAGCACTTCGATTATGATATCGTGCCTTAGCATAATTCTCTTCATGTTTCTTCATGTGATTAGGGTTGTTTGAGCTTGCAGTTTGGAATTTTTCATCAATTGTTTCTTCAAGTTGTTTTTATTTTCTTTACCCCATTTGTTCACATCCTCTTTGGGGAACTTCAAGGACATAAATTTATTAGGTGTGCGAAGTTGTACCAAAAGTTCTTTTTGTTTTCCCATCCTTTTTTTCCCACAGGTTTCTTTTATTTTGACTTCAAGTTTACTTATATTTTCTTTTGTAACATAAATACCTTTAATTCTTTCCAGTTTTTGTTTTATCTCACATGTCCAGTTCAGTTTTCTATCTTGAAATTCAGTTTGGACCTCTTCTAAAATGTGCCTTCTTTTACTGAACTGTTTGAACATATACACTATATTATGAAAACTGCTTTATTGTTCTTGTCTGTTATTCTGGTATCCATGTCAGTCCTGGATCATTTTTTATTGATTCTTTTCTCAACTTTATAGATCATATTTTCCTTCTTGGTATGATTTGCAATTTTCTGTGGGATGCCAGCCTTTGCAAATTTTTACCTTGCTGGTTTTTGAATATGTATGTACCTTTTCCTATAAACATTCTCAAACTTGTAGTTCAATTGTTTGGAAAGGCTGAGCAAGTGTTGGCCAACATTTTCTGTGAGGAGTAAAACAGGTATAAATTTTACTCTTTGCAGGCTATACATGATCTCTGTGAAATATGTTTCTTTCTATTTTCTTTTCTTACAGCTCTTTTAAAATGTAGAAAACCTAATAAATATAAAATAAAACTCTCTCCAGGCTGCAAGCTAGTGTAAGTACAAGACTCTCATCATTTGTTTTCTGTCTCTCAGGGAACACTGTCTTCCATTGCCTGATGTTTCAGGGCTTAGAAAACATGGTTTCACATATTTTGTCTATTTGTGCTTTCTCCAGGAAGGTAAATCTAATCCCTGTTATTGCATTTAGTTTCAGAGTTTCAGAAGACCCTCTTAATTCCTTCTGATACTGCGTCCAAAAATTCTGCAAGGCTAAATGGGTCTTCCAATAAATTTCCTTCTACTAAGTTGAATAGAGCGATTTCTGTAGTTTGCAAATAAGACCTCAGCAAATAGAATATATCAGCAGTGTCTGATTAAGCTAATTTGTTTTACTCTATGGGGAAAAGAAAAGCAGTGTTTTGATCTCCTGCTGCCCTAAAAACATGGTGGAGTTTTTCCTTTTGATTTTTCCTCTTTAGTTTGTTTTTTGCTTATGAGAATGTAATTGTGGCCTTTTAAAGATTATTATATACAATCATTATGTGTAAAACATGTAAGACTTATAGAAATTTTATGCACATATATGTTTATGAAGATAACATCAACTATTTCTAAACTTGCATTGAATGTATCCTCTCAATGAAGTCATAAAATCTGTTAGAAGTCTTGCTATTTCTCCTTGTGATAATTTTAGAAATTCAGATGTACAAAAGCTGCATCAACCTGAACAAAATGATTTTGGTACTGTCAAAGGCCAGAGATATATAAAGAACCTCTGAGCTATCTAAAATAATAATTTATTTTTAATAGTTAGAAACTGGCATCTCTTTTCTCTTTTCATTAAGTTTCTATATTCAGAATCAGACAACTTAAAGTCAGAGCTTTAAGTGAGGATTTAAAAGGAGAAGAGAAATGAGAATAATAAGTTAAACCCTTCCATTACTGAAGGCATCTGGTCAATGATGAAAATAAGTGTCCAGAGCTAGAAGCATTTTTTTTTTTAAAAAAGGTTCAAGTCTATAGTGGTGCCTCTGGGAAACCATGATGACCTTAACTTGTACATGAGTAGAATAAAACAATAAAATGGAAGATCAGAGATAAATATTTAAGGTAATCAGCTGCAATAATTCTTCCATCAGTGGTACCAGTCTGGACCTAAAGGTCATGTCAAGGTAATATTTGTGCTAAGACCAGAAGGAAATGCAGAGGGTGTCTTGCTATGGAGCCTAGTCTTCTCTTTGTGACTGACACTGGGCACCTCACAATCACGGATACCCCAGTGGGTTGTGGGTGGTGGGCTTCCTCCAGTAAAAGAATTTTCCAGACCCCTCCATCCCTCCTGTTGTCCATCTTTCCCATCACTACCTCTTACCACCTTCAGACGTGAGTCCCAAAGAGTAGATTCCCATGACTCCTTTCTGGGTCACTTCAAAAGGCTCTAAGAATTTCCCCTGATTTCACCCTGGTCTGCCTTCTTCACCTGATCCTCAGATGGTAATCATAAGTGGGATTCTCCCTTTTTACCCTGCCTATTTCCCACTGATAGTGAGCCAGACCCTCATGGGTGGCCCACCAGTGTTGCTGTCCATGCCTGATGCACCTGGATCTTCTCTCTATTGCTTCCTGCTTCTTCAGCATGCTCTGGTTACACGGGATTCCTCCAGGCTGATCTTCAAACTCTCCACGCTCCTCCTGACCGTGTGAGTCCCCATACACCTTCCTATATGAAATTGATCATCTCCCAAGAGAAAGACTGAACCCAGGTCCACTCTTGGAAGTATCTTCTACATTGTCATGTGTTCATCAGACATCACAGATGGTTCCCTTCCCTTGAAGGGACAAAGCTCATCGCTGCTGAGGGGAAGTGTCATATATGCAGTGTTTATGACAAATTAAAATTGAAAATAAAAATGCAAACTGATGGCCTTCAAAAACTGCAAGTATACATACTTAGGTCTCACTGTTAAGGTGATAATATCTAGGATTTCACTGACAAGATATGAGATGGGTTCTGAGACAGCTGGCCTAGGTTCTGAGCTCTCTGCATGATCTTGTACAAACCCTTGGTGTGAGAGATGGAGAGGAATGCATGGAACTTTTTTCCTTGGTGTTTTTGCTTACCTCTTCATTGTGTTCTTGTTGACAATGTGAGTACTCTGAGTGCTGTGGACCTCATTTGCTACTGTTAACCACAGTGCCTGGCAGAATACGTTGCAGTACACAAATTGTTAAATGAATGTAGTAGCATTCAAAAGATGAACTCAAAAGCACCTGCAGCCTTGTACTCAGTAGCATATTCATGCTGTGCAGGAAAATTGTTTCTAATCCTTCACGTTAAATTAATGCCATTCATTTGAATTTTACTGCATTGGGCTTTTAAAAATTCAATTTACAAAATGTTCACCTACCGTTTGATAAGGGCTCTGAAATAAGGAATATGAGCCACATGTTTCGTTTGTCTGGGTTGAAATAATACATCTAAAATTATGTAAATTAATATTAAAATTGCTTGAGATGATTCTCCTTCTAAAAATATCTACATAATTTTGAAGTGTGAGAACTATTGTTCTAGTCATTTCAGTGATTAGAAGTCTGCAGAGTCACTCCAAAGGAAAATAAGAAATGAGACATTCATTCATTCAGGAAATAGTTGTTGAGCATTTGCTATATGAACAACATTGCCGTTTACCCCATTCATTTATTCTGCCCTCCTGGAGCTGATGATTAACAAGAGGGAATAAGGCATATACTCCTCTCACTAGAATTTCAAGTAGAAATTGATGAAAATCAATAGATACCCTAATCTAGGGTGAATTCCTTAGGAACTGAAGAGACATGATGATCTCAGTGACTTTTTGTGACTTTAGAACATGCATCTCATGTAAAAGTTTACAGAGAAAATAGTAACTCAGGCTGCTCAGAAATCGAGATGAATGGGTTGAAATTAAGATTAGCATAAAAACAGAGAAATGAGAGACTAACTCTATGACTTTTATTTCTCTAGTGAATGATATGGTTAACCTATGTTCACCTCAGGGATTTCAAGCTTGTTTATCTCAGACCCCTCCACATACCCCACTGAGTGCAGGTATCTGGAGCCCCAACCTCCTCTGCAGATCCTGCATGTGGGGAGGCAAAGTGTCTACACAGGGTGATCAGATGGGATCCATGAAGTCTTGGAGCAGACACATGTCAATGCAAATGATGATGAATGTCCCTCATGTACATTTTTCCCCAGTTGTAATGGGGAACAAGTTGAGAAGGAGTTGGGTGGAGACACTCCACTACCCAGTGGCTCTTGGGCCCCATAATTGTGGTTGGCATTGGCCAGTGACTAGTTCCACTCACCCTACTCATCCAAGAAAGTCCTTCCTGTCTTCAGCATCTGCTTTAGAATGAGTTCCCAGGCACCTTGAGGAGGAATCAAAAGCTTCTCTCCGTCCTCCCTCTTGAATTCTCCAATACTCCTGAAATCTAAGGAAAGTGATATTTTTTTCCTTGTGGATTTCCAGACATACATTTTTTTTCTCTGCAAAATTTATTTTTTACAATCACAAGCCTTGAAGATCTATTATCTCTATATCCCAAATCACTGGTAATTTTACAAAAGTAGTTTTCTTTTGTTAAGTCAAGTTGATATTAATTTTTGAAGCCTCCCTTGGAAGTGAGGCAAAATATTTGCATTTAATTTTCCTGATAGAGCAAAGAAAGGCAGACAAAAACCAAAAACAAGTCACTTTCCATATTTAAAAACAAAAAAGGAACACCTTTATTCTACTACATTCAAAATAACAATTTGAAATATTTAAAAGTCCATTAATAAAGAACAAGATGATTAGTTGAATAAATTATGGTGTATTTATTCAATTGATTTTTGTTAATCTGTGGTAGATGAGGACAGAATAGAGGTTACCTTGTGGAAGGAATTTCATTGGGAAATTTCTTAAAGGTGGGAAGATAGTGAACATTTCCATCTTAAAGGTATGCATTAAGATTAATGCATTTCACTCTATGTAAACTGTACCACAATGAAAATTGCCTCTGACAGAATCATGAAAAATAAGACAATGTAGATTTATATTTGTTTACTTGGAATATTGCCTATAATACATTATTTAGAGGATAAAAAGTGCTAAAACACATGTACACACACACAAAAGATTTGGTACCCATAGATAATCATCTGAAACATGCAATCAAATAATCTCAATACTTATTCATTTTATTATAATTATTAGTGAATATTAATTATACAAAGTAATGGGTTTCATTGCGACAATTTCAGGAGTGTGCGTAACCTGTTTTGATCATATTCACTCTTCCAATTACCCTCCCTATCCCTGGTTCCCTTTCTCTTTCCTCATAGTCCCACTTCCACTTTCATGTCATCTCCCCCACCCCTGTCCTGAGGTTACACATATAAGAGAAAACAGGTGGCACTTGTCTTTCTCAGTCTGTCTAATTAGATTAACATGATGATGACTCTTTCTATCCACTTTCCTGAAAAAGATGTGATTTTGTTCTGCTTCATGGCCGAATAATACTCCATTGTTTTTATGTACCACATATTCTTCATCCACTCACCCATTGATTGGCATCTAGATTCATTCCATATCTTCTCTATTGTGCATGTTGCCACAATAAACGTGGATATATGTCTATCTCTTTTTTTGTGCGAATTTCATTTCTTTCAGGTTTACAGCCAGGAAGTGTTATAACTTAATTATATGGTTGTTTGCTAAACATTTTTTTATCAGTTTTTAGAGAATTATGGTCAACTGTTTAAGGTTTTCTAAGTATAGAATTATGTCACCTGCAAACAGAGATAATTTGACTTCCTCCCTTCCTGTTCAGATCCATTTTACTTCTATATTTGGCCTGAATGCTGTAGTTAAAGTTTCTAGTTGTTTATTGATTAATCGTCAATATCTTGCTCCTGATTTTGGAAGAAATTCTATTTTTCTATATTCAAGTTGATATTGGTTATGTATTTTTCCTATAGAACCTTTTTATATTGAGGTAAGTTCCTTCTACCCCTTGTTCTTTAGGTATTTTTTATCATGAAGGAATGTTGAATTTTATCAAAGGCTTTTTCTGCATCTACTGAGATGATCATATGATTTCTATTCTTAACCTAACTTTTTGGTGTATTACATTTATTGATTTGCATCCTTGGAATAAAACCAATTTTACCATGGTGTTTTAAGTGATATTGAACTTAATTTGTATGTATTTTATTTAGAGAATTTTTGCATATATGCTCATCAACAATATTGACCTATAATTTTCTTTGTTGCTGTTGTTATCGTATCAATATTAGGTTTGGATAGCAAGGTAATACTGCCTTTGAGAATGAGTTTGGAAGAGTTTATTTTTTCTATTTTGTGGAATAGTTTGAGGAGTATTCGTATGAGTTGTTTTTTAAAAAGTCTGATAAAATTCAACTGTAATTCCATCCAGGCCTGGGCTTTTCTTTGTTGGTAGACTTTTAATGATTGCTTTAATCTCATTGTTTGTTGTTGATCTATTTAAGTTTTTTATATACTCTTGGTTCAATTTTGGTAGGGTATATGTCTAGAAATTATCCATTTCTTCTATATTTCAAATTCATTGACATAATTTTTCAAAATGATCTTCTGGATTTATTGGTATCTTGCCGCAGTCCGGCTGCAGCAAAATAGCCGGGGGGTGACGAGCAACTTGTGTAGATTGATACAGCAGGAGTGGAAGCCGTTTATTGTAGGACAACAGAAGTATTTATACATTACACACAGTTTATCTTAATTAGCATAAACTAGATACATCAGTCAACCAATAAGGAATCTCCACACTTAATGGCTCGCTGGTGTTACTTCACAAACCACTCCCTCTGGCAAAATGCCAGGCGCCATCCTGACTTGTTTACAGACTCTAACAGTATCTGTTGTAATATCCTGTTTATAACCTCTAATTATTTAAATTTGGGTCTTCTCTTTGTTTTGATTAGTTTGGCTACTCTTTGTTTCATTAATCTTTCGTATTGTTCCTTAGTCTCTATTTCATTTATTTATGCTCTGATCTTTATTATTTATTCCTTCTACTGCTTTTTATTTTCATGTGTTCTTGTGTTTCTAAGCCCTTGAGATTCATCATTTATTTAAAAATTCTCTGTTCTTCTAATGTAGCTACTTATTGCTATAAAATTTCTTCTTGTAGCTGCTTTCATTGTATCCTATAGGATTGATAGATTGTTTTTCTTTTTAATTTGATTCTAAGAATTCCTTAATCACCACCCATCTTATCTTCAATAACCCACTGCTCATTCAGTAATGTATTATTCAATTGCCAAGTGTTTGTATAATCTCTAAAGTTTCTCTTCCTGTTGATTTCCAGTTTCATTCCATTATGATCAAATAAAATGCAAAAAAATATTTAATCCTTTTGTATTTATTAAAATTTATTGTATGACCTATAATGTGATCTATTTTGGAGAAGGTTCTGCATGCTAATGAAAAGAATGTGTATATGCAGCTGTTAAATGAAGTATTCCATAGATTTGTGTTGTCAATTTCACCTGTAGTGTAATTTAGCTCCGATGTTCTTTGTTGGTTCTTTGCCTGGAAGACATATCTATTAGTGAGAGTAGAGTATTGAAGTCCCTCACTATTATTTTGTTGCGACTTTCTCTCCCTTTGTGTCTTGTAATGTTTATTTTATAAAATTAAGTGCTATGAATTTCCATGCATATGTGTCTATAATCACTGTATCTTCTTAATGGCTTGTTCTGTTTATTAAATTTTAGTGGCATACTTTGTCTCCTCAGATTGATTTTGGCTTAAGGTCTCTTTTGTCACATGAGTATAGCTACCCCTGCATGTTTTTAGGTTCCTTTTTCTTGCAATATCATTCTCCATCCTTTTAATTTTAGTCTATTTATGTCTTAACAACGAGGTGAGTTTCTTGCACACACACACACACACACACAAAGAGTTGGATATTGTATTTTAATCCAATTAACTAGTCTTCATTTTTTTAAACATTTATTTTTTAGTTGTAGGTGGACACAATACCTTTATTTTATTTTTATGTGGTGCTGAGGATCGAACCCAGTGGCATGCTAGGCAAGCATTCAACCTTTGAGCCACAACCCCAGTCCAGTCTTCATCTTTTAATTGGAGAATTCAGACCATTTATATTCAGGGTTATTATTAAAAATAATGTATGAGTTTCTGTCATTATGTTATTTTTCTTTTGTTTTTAATATTCCATGTAGATTTCTCTCTCTTTCGTCTCAGTGAGATTTGATTTTTTGCTGAAATGATCATATCTGATTCCTTTTAATCCTCATTTTCTTATCTACTTTTCTGGTGAGATTGTTTGTTCCTGTGCTATTATAGTTACTTATCTTGATTCCTTGTCTGGATGTAGAATTTCCTTGTATACTTATGTAATGCTGGTTTAGAGTTCATGAATTTTAGTTTATATTAAATTTTAGTTTACCTTAGAAGATGTTTATTTCATCTTCAAGTCTAGTCAATAACTTTAATGGTCATAGTAATTTAGGTTGGCAGTTGTTTTCTTCTGGAGCTTGAAATATATTGTTCACCTAATCTTTAAAGTTTCTGCTGAGAAATGTGCTATTATTCTGATGGGTTTGCCTTTACAAGTGACATGATGCTTCTCTCTTGCAGATTTTAATATTTTTTTTTTGCTTTGTATTTTTGGCAGTTTAACTATAATTTATCTGCTTTTGGTACCTGAATATTCATATGAGTCCAAAGATTTTTGATATTTTCTACTATTATTTCACAGATTATGCTTTCTGTGCCATTAGTCTATACTTTGAATCTTCTAAATATATGATTTGAATGTTAGGTATTTTAATATTTCCCAGATAAACTTGTGTAGTTTCTTATTTGTTTTCTTTATTACTGTCTGTATGTGCTAGTTCATCCATGTTGTCTTCGAACCCTGATATTATTTATTCCACTTGATCTAGTCTATTGATGAGGCTTTCCATTGAGTTTGATATTTGACTTATTGAGCTTTTCATTTCCAAGATCTCTGTTTGGTAATTTTTCAGAATAACTATATCTTTATTGAATTACTCTTTAATGTCCTTCCTTGTCTTCATTAATTCATTCTACATTTGTGTCTTCTCTGAATTTATGGATCATTTTAACAGTCTTGAATTCTTTGTCCGACATCCCACCCATTTTGATATATTTGGTTTCAGTTACTAAAGAGTTATGAACTTTTGGAGTTATGAACTTGTTTCATGTTATTTGTGTTTCTTTGTTGAGTTTCACATATCTGTTGGGGTAGATATCTCTTCTGATTTTTTTGAGAGGTACCTCTTAGTGAGCAGTGCTGTTACTTAGCAGTACAAAGATGCACTTTGTATTGTAGTTTCCCTGTGACTTTTTAGGCTGGGATTCGTGGGTTTAGACTCTGTGCCTACTATGTCAGAACTCGAGGGACCCAATTAATCTGTAGGTCTTCTCTTCTGGTAGTTCAATCAAGTATGATAAAGACAGAATAACATACGAGGCTTGTTATTTTTGGCTACTTCAAATTTTTCCACACTGTGCTTTCTGAAAGACTGTGGGAATGACCTATCCTGGAACTCCTTGTGGATGGAGCCATTGTGTTATTACTCTCTGTTGTTGCTTTAAGTAGCAAGTCTTAAGCTCTCCCACAATCTGTATCTACTTGGAGCTATGTTGTCAGCTGGGGACTTTTGTCTACTTATTCTTTATGTTGATGTATCTGCCAAAGATTGAACAGGATGAGGTGGTGAATGGAGTCAGGTGAAATTTCTCTCAACTGGGCTGGGGGTGAAGTTCAATGGCAAGCCACCAGCCTAACATGTTCAAAGTGCTGGGCTAAATCATCGAGAGGAAAAAGCAACTGCCAATAGCAACAAAAACTTAAAAATAAATAAAAATAAATCAGATATAGACATATTATAAAAAATTGTTAAAAGCAACAACTACAATCTCACTAAGCAGTCAGCTTAGATAACTGAACTCTTCTAAAGATAACCCCCATTATGGAATCAAAATATACCAGGAGTACGCCAGGAAATGCAAAGCGCCACTTCTCCAGCACCAGTTTGCTATGCAAATCCTTGGTCTTCTGTCTGCTTTGACTGTGCATTTTCCAGGTGCCAAAACCTGGGCTTGTAATTTGATTTTCTAAGAGTCTTTGTCACCTAAAGTCTCACTAAAAGTGACCTTTCTTCCCTCTGCCCAGCAATCAAACTCTTGGTGTCAGGATTCTTCTTTGTTTCACTTATTATTCTAATAACCAATATTGGAGTTTCATCTGGACTCTGACCCTCTTCTGTTACATTCTGGTATGTTCCTGTAACTTTCTTACATTAACATACAGCTGCCCACCTGTTGTTTTGGTTCAATTTTATGGAGAAGCAGGGGAGAACTGAGTGCCTCTACTCTGTCGTCTTCAATATTTATTCCTTGATGGAAAGATTTGGGGTGACCTTTTAAAATGTGTTTTTTCAGTATCAAATTCTTCATAAACAGCATATGTTACTTTTGTAACATCAAATAAATTTGGGAAAATATTAAAAAATTTAACTCTAAAATCATATTTTTTAAAGTTGAAGTCTGTAATTTGGTTTGTTTTTTTTTTTTTTAATGTGAGGGAACTATCAATTATTGCCATATAAGAGACCTCATGAATGCTGCCAGATTATTCTGTACTTATTCATGTCAGACTACACTGTGTGGAGGGGATAAATTTACTCAGCTTCATCTACCAACAGACTGTTAATAACTAGATTTTAGGAGCTATGTCTAATTCACTATGCCCCTAACTTTGAGCCAAATAACTCACACATATCAGGTATTCAGTAAATAATGATCAGATAAATAAGAAAGTAATAGTAATGAGTTTGAGAATAACTAACTTGGAAACAGGTACGTGATGATTTCTAAGGAAGAGAGTACAGTATAACCAACAAGACTGTGATAGTATAGATGCAGTAAAAATCTGGAATATAAAAAATTAGCAAACTAGCCAGGTGCAGTGATGCAAGATTGTAGTCCCAGTAGCTCTGGAGGCTGAGGCAGGAGAATCTTGAGTTCAAAGCCAGTCTCAGCAAAAGTGAGGTGCTAAGCAGCTCAGTGAGCCCCTGTCTCTAAATAAATACAAAATAGGACTGCGTATGTGGCTCAGTGGTCAAGTGCTTGTAAGTTCAATCCCTGGTAACTCCCCAAAATATATATACAGTATATATTATATAATAATATAATACAATAAATTAGCAAACTGGTAATAGTAATAGATGTTCTTAATTTGAAGAATAGTATCCATTTGAATTTTTAAACCTTTCCCTTGGGACTGGGTTAAAACAAAAATTCCTATTGTGTTCAGTTCTGTTCAGCATTATAATGAGGGTCTTAATTAATACAGTAGGACAAGAAAGAGCAATTAGATTTTTTTCTTTTTTTTAGTATGTAAAGGCAGAAAATTTTAAAAAGTTATTGTGATTGGATATTTAAAGTATGCAAAAGAATCTAGAGATAAATTATTAAGTACTTAAGAATATATGTCCTCCTATTGAACAAAAGGATACTTGTGATGTATCTTATAGAGGAAAAATAAAAGTACTTGGAGCAATTTTCTGTAAGAATTAAGTGAGCAGTCTGTTTTAGTCAGCTTTTTTGCTGCTGTGACAAGAAGATCTGACAGAACAATTTTAAAGGAGAAAAAGTTTATCTGAGGGCTCACAGTTTTAGAGGTCTTTGTCTATAGAAGGCAGGCTCCATTCCTTGGGGCTGGAGGTGAGGCAGAACATCATGGAGGAAGAGTGTGGCAGAGGGAAGCAGCTCATATGGTGATCAGAAAACAGAAAGAGAGTTTATACTCTCCAGATACTAAATATATATCCCAAAGCCATGCCCCCAATTCCCACCTCCTACAGCCACACCCTAACACTTCAGTTACCACTTAGGTAGTCCCTATCAGGGGATTAATTCACTGATTGAGTTAAGACTCTTATAACCCAATCATTTCTCCTCTGAACCTTCTTGCATTGTCTCGTATGTGAGCTTTTGGAGGACACCTCACATCCAAACCATACCACAGTTAAAATATAAAGGGAGTTTCAAATGATGAGCCTATATGGAAAAGTGTTACCATTAACAGAAATAAGGACCCTGGAAAGGAAATAAGTTGGGGAAGCCAGATATTGAATATAATTCAGGACATGTGACATTTAAGAAATCCAGAGGTAGGGGCTATGGATATAGCTCAAATGGTAGAGTGCTTGCCTAGTATGCACAAGACCCTGGGTTCTAATCTCCAGTACCACATTAAAAAAAAATCTGTCCTTGGGGTGGACTCAGGACACATTGAAGGTGATAAATGAAATCCAGAGGCTATCAGGTAAACATGCAACAATAAATGCAGGTCTAAATCATGAAAATATACAAAATAATTGATTTATGTCAAGCTAGATATGGATCACTTCCATACAATGTAAATAACCTAAGTTTTTCAGTAAACTATATTTAGTTTCCACTGGGGCTGTGAAGATTTGAGGATTCACAGTCAATAATTACAAAATTGAGGCTGAGAATCCTAGTTCCTTTATAAAATTTCCTAAAGCATCAGAAATTCGATACTTTTAAAAAGTATAAAGGGGAGGTAGATGTAAGAAGGGAGAGTGGGTCTTTGAGGCCATTGTTATTTCTGTGAGCTACTGACTGAAGAAGGAAAAATATATTAAAAAGGGCAACTGGAAACATTACAGCGTAGCTCAGAACAGAGACTCCGTCCTTTTCATCCTTTGCCTTCTTTTGAAAACCTGCCAACTTCCAGTGCAACCAGCATCTCTGTCCCTAGCTCACCCATGGAAGAGGAAATAATCTTCAAAGCTGTGCTGGGAACTTTCTTCTCATCTCCCCTTACTCCAACTAGGTCACCTCCTACCTTCGTATTGTTCTTGCAAACCCAAAGTTTCTCAGAAATAGCAAGATTAAATATGTGTGTGAGGAACCCATAGCCTGCTATATGACCAGCATTTGCAGCCTGACCCCAGTTCCTTGGTCTTTATGGACACCTCAAGGTGGAGTGTAGGGGGCACTATAGCATGAAGTTTTCTTTCAATTACAAAAAAAAAAGTTTTTTTTTAAATTATTAATTTCGAAACAGCATCAATATAGCAGGTATAATTTACTAGGCTCAACACCTTTTAGTTGTTCTTCTTAATATTCTTCCTCCCAAATTGTAATATTTAATACTATTATAAGCTTCTATTTTAAGCAACTGCTTGTACCAAACATTATAGATAATCCTACTTAATACATAAAATAATCCTACAAAGTAGATATTTCTGCATCCTTTTAATTGATTTTTTTAAAAAGATTTCAAATGTAACATCTTTTATTTTTAAAAAAAATACTTTACAAGCTAGTAATAGCAGAGGATGTTTTTAATTTAAGGAAGAGTATCAGTTTGAATGATGAAGAATATCAAAAATTTCTCCTGAGATTGGGCAAAAGCAAACATACCTACTGTGTCCAGTTTAACACTTTCATGAAAGTCTTGGGAAGAACAATAAGAATGAATAATGAGTTTTTAAGGATTGAAAGGAAGAAATGAAAAGTTATTATTCTGATTGGATATTTAGAGAATGCAAAACAAGTAATTAGAATTATATGTACTGAAATAAATGCAAGACACTACAAGGTTTAGAAAATTGTAATGAAAGAAATATTCTAAGAAATGAAAGGGAGATAAACCATGTTCATGGATTTGTAAGTTCAATAATGCAAATGTTGTCGAATCTTCTTCAATTGATTTCTAGATTCAGCATAAATTCAAAGTCACAGTTTATTCTTTTTTCAATCTGAACTCTACTGTTTTGTTTTTTGTGGGTGTCTAAGGATGTTTGATTCATGACCAAAGCATCCCTACAGAGCAGGGAGAGAAAAGTAATCACTTTGAAAAATGATGCTAAAGCAGTCAAATATACAGACTAAAAAAAAAAGGCAAGAAAGAACTAATTTCTACCACATTTTATGCATACAGACACACACAAAAAACAACTCATATTGTTAGTATAACTAAAGGAGGTGAAAATCATAATAATAAATCTACTAGAATATAATATAAAATGTCTTTGTGATCTCCAGTTAATAAATGTTTTTAAAATAAGACATAGAAAGTGTTAATCAAGGGCTGGAGTACTGGCTCAGAGGTAGAGAGCTTGCATAGCATGTGTGAGGCACTGGGTTCGATTCTCAGCACCACATAAAAATAAAATAAAGATATTGTGTCCACCTATAACTAAAAAATAAATATCATTCTTAAAAAAGAAAGTGTTAATCAACAGGAGAAAATTTGATAAAATTCACTTTATTACATTTTTAATTACTGAATTATATCCTTAAGAGAAAGAAAAGGAAATCCATGTTTTTAAAAAAATCAATTTTTGTCACATCACCAACAAAAGGGATTATGCCTAGAGTGTGGAAGTACTTTCAAATTCAATAAGAAAAGTAGAAGTATTTTATTTTTTTAAAGAACATAGCTCAAGATCTGAACAGGCATCTCTCATAGAACACACACACATATACATATTGCAAAGGCCAATAGAAATAGGAAAGTGTACTCAGTCTTACTAATTATAGGGAAGTACATATTTAAAGTTATAATAAATTTTAAATCACAGTGGTATCAGCATAAATCCACAAGTTTGCCAAAAAAGTTAAAATATCAGACAATCTGACACGTTGAGAAGCAACATGTAGTGAAACAAAGCAGATAGAAGGTACGTTTGCAAAATCTGTTTGACAGTGTTGACTAAAACTGAGGAATCCCATACCCTTTTCCACCCTAGATCTTTGGGGGTTTTGTTTGTTTGTTTGTTTGTTTGTACTGGGGATTAATCCCAGGGGTGCTCAATCACTGAGCCACATTCCCAGTCACTTTTATTTTTTTTATTTTCAGTCAGGGTCTTGCTAAGTTGCTTAGGCCTCACTAAGTTGCTGAGACTGGCTTTGAATTTGTGATCCTCCTGCCTCAGCCTCCCAAGCCTATAGAATATGCCTGGTTTTATAGTCCAAAGAGATATTGACTTCTGTGCACCAGGATATATCCAAAAAAAGATAGTCATAGTAAAGGTGTTCAAATGGGTCCAAACAGAAAACAATCAAATGTGTCATCAGTATTAGAAGAGAGAAACACAATGCGGTATGATCGAACAAGAGGCCATTCTGCAGAAAGCACGTGACTCCAAAGACATCAGCAGCATGGGTGAGTTTTAAAGACATAACATTAAATAAAGGAAACCTGACTCGGCAGGATGAGTACTGCTTGTCTTAGTTCTGGCTGCTATAACACAGCACCATAGACTGAGAGACTTACGTAACAGAAATTTATTTCACACAGTTCAGGAGGCTGAAAACCCAACATCAAGGTGCCTGCAGACCAGTCTGTGTCTTCACATGGTGGACTGAGGAAAAGATCTCTTATACTAGGGCACTAATCTCCTTCTTTAGAGGGCCACTTTATGCCACATTGATCACTATCAAAAGACCCCACTTCCTAAAACCCTTACAATTTGTGCCGTAAGTGTCTCCCAAAGGCCCATGTGTTAAAGTGGTTTAGATTGTCACAGGTCTGTGACAGTACTAGGAGGTGGTGAAACCTTTCAGAGTTGGAGCCTAATAAGAGAAAATTAGGTCATTGTAGGTGTGCCATTGATATTGAGATCCCATCCCCTTTCTCACTTAGATTCCCAGCCTCTATGAGGTAAGCACCATTGTTCCACCACATGCTCCCTGCTATGATGTGGCCCCAAAAGCAACAAGGCCAACTTGTCATGGACATGAACCTCCCAAATTGAGCCCAAATAAACCTTTCCTCTTTTTTAAGTTGACCATCTCAAGTATTTTGTCATAGTAACAAAAAGCCAACTAACACGTTGGGTTAGGATTTCAACCTATGACTCTGAATGGTAGAGACAAATAATTAGACTATAGCAGTTCATTATGCCATTTATATGAATCTCACACAGATAGATAAATTAAGCTATATTACTTAAAGATATTTAGACAATAAAATTGTAAAGAAAACTAATACTCTAAAATTCAGAAGGCTCTTTATCACTGGAGGGAAGGAGGGTGATCACCTGGAGGGTTGGTTATCTTTTTTGTCTTGATTCCCAGAAAAAGGTTATTGTTTAATGATCTTTTGTTAAGATGAAGGTTTGTATTCTATGTACTTTTCTTCCTGCTTCTTATATATTTTTTAATTATACAATAAACTGAGTCTCAGAAAGTTAGAGAAATCAGTGAAAGTGAGATGGCCAGTAAATGACAATTTGGGACTTAGTCATACTTGCCTGCTTCAAAGACTGTGCCTTTTCTAATGTATCATCGGTTTTTAAGTTTTGTATCTTGGGCCACATAAGGAAAAACAAGAAACAATGGCACTCACTAAAAATGCATATTATATTCTCCAGGCAAAATTGAATCACAAACTTTATGTGATAGATTCAAGAAAATCTGCATTTTATCAAGTATTTCAGAGGCGATTCTGAAGCACAGTGAGGTTCAAAACAACTGTACTGTATCGTACTTTACCTCCCTGCAGGGAGAATGACTTCATTAATCCAGCCCTGCTGAGGTCTCACATCTTTCTTTTTATTCCAAAAGAGATGTTATTTTGACAGTTTGAAAAAGATATTTGAATGTCCCGGAGCCAAAAGCAGGTAAAAATTGTATCTCAGAGGCTACAGTGAAAAATGAAGCACATCAGCTTGGAGGAAGAAAGTTAGAGACCCGGATATTGTGCTGAGACAACTTATCAACTGTTTGCATCAACCATGAAGCTCTGATATCAGCCTTTTTATAGAATGCAGTGTTTCTGAGTCATAGGAAGAGGCAGATTTCTTATGAATTCTGTGTTTATTCTCTTATGCGCCCTTGGAAAGTCTCCTTAAACATTCCCGTTTATCTTAGCTTTTCTAAAGGTACCTAGAGAATGAAATATCAAGGGACAAAACTAAAAAAAGATTCTCAAATGTTCTCTTCCTTCCTCCCACGGAAGAAGTCTCTGACTTGGTCCCCTGGGTGGCCTCTCTGCAAGTCAGTAATGGTGCTGTCTTCCCAGACAGGGTGTGTGAGTGTGGGTGACATAGAGCCTGCAGGAAAGACTATGGACATGGAGTTTAAAAATGAGCATGGAATAGACCTGCAGGTGCATCAGTTGAGACCAGTATGGAAGCAGGTGAAATGAATACACATATGGGTGAGAGATAGAAAAGGAAGTCAAGAAAAACAGGTGAAGAATTCAAGGTGATTTGATTGACTTTTTGGTTGAATTTCTGTAATCAAAGCACTCTTCTCTGATCAGGCCATGCATAATACAACTATATAAGCATTACGGAGCCCAAACACGAAAGGGTTATCATTGCTCCCCCCAGAAGGAAGTGGGGTGCTCTGTTGGCACAAGCCATTGGAAAGACACCTCAACCTCTGTGAGTTGTGACCACTGGTTCACCTGTCCTCTGCTGCCTGCACCAGTCCTGCAGCAGCCGGAACTCAATCCAGCAGTTCTACAGTTGCAGTAATGTTTGGAATGAGTTTCTGAGTGTGTGAACAATTTGGCTCATGTTTGAAAGCAGATCTGAAAGATAACAGTTTTCCTTTATAGAGGTACCATCTTCCACAATGGGAGAGGGAGCATCCTTCTCCAGTGATCAAATTATCTCTTATTTTAGATAAATATAGTAGCCTAGGCTGGATATTGTGCTGACAGCAAAAGGACAGAATAATTTACTTTTATTTTCAGAATTTTGGAACATAAGCCTAAGAAACATTTCAAGGGTAGAATTTTATATTCTTGCATGAGGCCTATATATTTGTTCCAAAGAGACCATATTTTATGTATATAGGCTTTTTTTTTCTGAGAAGCAAAGCCAAATGAGGCTGTTATTTTTCTCCAGCTGGAAAATGATTCAGGATTAATAATAACAACTCATAATATTGGTATAACTACAGTTTAATAAGCTTTTCATGGATATTTTCATACATGATCACCATCTCAACTTTATAATGCCAGTTTCATTACTAGCACATTAATACTAAGGACCTCATTGCAGATCCTGAGGTTATGAGGTTAAAGTTACCTGCCTCCTGGATGTGACAGATGGATAAGAACTAGCTCTTTAGACTCAATGTCCTTATAGCAATGTTAATATCATCACAGCTTTTGTATATACACACATTCACACACACACACACACACACACACACACACACACTCAGGTGTTTCAGCATGAGGCAATGAGTGTTCTTTCACTGCCTGTCCCATATCTTAGCATGTAGTTGGGTGAAAGGCAACCAACTCAGAAAAATACCAAGTAGGCCTGGGAGACTTCAAAATAGCCAGGCAACATGCATAGGCCATGTTTTACTTCTTAAAACTAAAATTGCCTTCAAACACAATTCTTAGCTCAAATATGATGGATGACAACCCATAAGTTTTCTTCAATCTGATAAAGATTGTCATAAACAAAAAAAATTCTTTCTTATTTTTTATGACACATACTGTTGCTGGTCTTGGGACAGTGAATGACTTTGGCAGACCAGGACTCAGGTCTAGTCCTTTCCCAAATTTTATCTCTTTAACAGGGGAATGTAGCCTCCTTGAGAATCAGGTTCCTGGTCTGTGAAATGGAGGAAATAGAGTCTATCCTGCACAGTCACAAAAATATTGAGTAGGACAAAGAAAATAAGCACATATAAGATTGTTTTTCAGTGGTAATGTATTGTACAAATATGAAGCATTATCGTTCAGCATGAAATGTACTCTGGGTGATTATATGTGATCCATCATGCCTCAGAATATTTTAATTTAAGTGTGAGGATGCGTTCAAAAATCTATAAAAAGGTATAGATCATGAGAAGAATCTTGAAATAATGTATATAACTCCAGAGAGAAAACTGAATTGGTAGGTCTTGATAACTTTTAAGAACACAATATAAAATCGAGATCTGTGTTAGATATAGGAGATAATTTTTAATGAAATTAGAAAGCTAAATTTTTTATAAAAGTGGAATTAAGTAAGATACCACTCTTATATTAATTGTACTAAAACAATGCTGCTTTGAACGTGCCCATCAACTTTCTGGTATCAAATGATAAAATTAAGTAACAAACAATATAATTTGTTGGTTCAGCAGCAACTATAGGGATGCTGTGGATGACACAGATATGTCACAATTGCACTTTTAAAATGTGTGAAGTGCTATCATCCTTGAGTGAACCACATAATTTCCTTGCCTCACAGACAGATCTGTAATAGAGGGAATTGTGAAACCAAATTAGCACCACAGAGTATAACATACCCAGTGGTCATAAAGCACTCAATGGAGACATTTTCTTAGAAGAATAAAGAAAAAAAAAGACACAGTGGTTACAGGAAATTATTTGTAAAAAGAAAATGAAAAGAGTTTTAAACTTGATTTTGTTTCCTACACTGTCCTAGAACTTAGGCAATAACTTTATATGGAAAATAATTTATCAGGTCAAATCAAGTAAACTGATGTATAGGTAAGAAGTGATAGGGCATGAATCTAGGTTCAGGAGTCTTGGTTCCGACTTTGTGCCATCATGTACAAAGAAAAGGTTTGTTATGGTCATGGGAAATAGTGACATAATCAGCTTATCACTTTCATGCCAGTCAGAAGTCTTCAGTAACTATGACAGGATTCTGTACCATTCTGATATACAGTACAACAATGACTTTGATGAACCTAGAACTGCTTATCAAATGCCTAGTATATTATTCAATACTGGAAATAGTAGTGAATAAATTAAGTGGTACATCAATATACAGAATAAAGCTGACACTCTGGAAATATGATCTGAAATAAACGGTAAATTATGCTAATAAAAATAAAATGCTATATCTGTGAAGTAGGGAAGGTTGATGATCTGTCTTGATGAAGGACAAAACTAGAAACTCAGACTTGTTAAGTGCCTAGTGCAGACTCTCACAGTTAATAACAGATAGAACTAGAACTAGAAAGTGTGGTTTTGGACCCCTGATTTAGTTTCCTTCTTACTATACCAATGCCCACACTGGTGCATCACATTCTCAGGAAGAGAGGAGAGAATTCTGAAAATCATTGGATTTGTTCCATATATGAAAGATATTCATCAACTCTTGGGGAAAAGTTCAGAGTCCAAATCCAAGAGCCTCAATAATTTGTATCAGGATGATTTTCAAGAGAATATTTAGGTTTTCTAGATTAGCTAGATGTGAATTCCAGTTTTATGAAGGTTGTTTCCCTATCTAGGGTGATTTTTATTTATTTTTATTTTTTAGTAATGGGGATTGAATTCAGGGACATTCTATTATTGAGCTACACACCAAGAACTTTTCTCTTTTTTTTAATTTTGAAACAGGATCTTGCTAAGATGCTCAAGCTGGCCTTGAATTTGTCATCTCCTGCCTCAGCCTCCCAAGTCACTGGAATTATAGGCATGCACTATCATGGTGCACTCAAGGGTAGATTGGTAAAGCAAATATTACTTGTGAGAGATGAATACTTATTGACACCCCAGAGTTCAATTAAATGCTTACTGAATGCACATAATCAGGCAAATTATATAATAAAGTCTATTTTGACACAATTCACTATTTTGTAAAACTTACATTGACTTCTACTGGTCAGAAAAAAAAAAAAAACAAATGATGAACATGTAACCACGACTATAGAAACCCTGCAAGTTGTAGCAATCCTAGAAAACAGAGAGGCAGAACAGATGCTGAATTGTTTTTCAACTTCCCAAAGTAGGTTTTCACGGTGCAACTTTGTTTTCCTTATGCAAGTCTTCCTACATTCCAGCAGAACCATGAGCCATATTGAAGATGGTGTGGACTTCGGCATGCAGAGCCACAAAGCAGAGAAAACAAGATACGGGGATGGCATTGAGCTACCTAACAAACAGCTCCTGAAGATGGCCCCCCTTCTGGACTTGCTTCCTTGTTGTTGGATTCAAAGTTGATCTGAGGTTTTCCAGTATTTGCAAAACAAAATTCCAAACCCAAACAAGAAAACCTAAATGACAGTACACTTAGGTGCCATTTGATTCTGAGATATTTTTCCATCAGTGCCAGAGTTCTTCTATAGCACTGGATACATATCAAAGTATGTGGTCTTTTCTCTGCTTTGGTCACAGATAAATTAATGAGGGTTTTGTGTGCATTAGATTGTGGCTAAAAAATCATGACCATTGATGCAAATCAATCAGCCCTCAGCATGATGCCTGGTGTGGATGCTCAATAAGTACATTAACTGTCTGACTATAGGCCTCTGATCAGTAAAGTTCCCATTATCACCTTTCTCTTGAAATCCTTACCATGATAATTAAATATATTATATGGCTTGCCTGGTTTAAGTATATCTTGTCATATTACTCAGTATGTTTGATAAATAATAGCCTTGTTATTTGAGAGGAGCAGTTATCATTCATTATTTCTAAGTGCTAGGATCTGTACTAAGTGTTTTTATTTCATTTTACCAGAACTCTAGAAGGTAGGCATTATTATTCTCATTTTTAAAATGACAAAATCGGGGTTATATTTTGAAGAAAAACTTCTTAACTTTAATACATTTCAATTTACCAGTCCTTTTGATTATTAAAAAAATCCTGCACTAAGATTTGCAAATTATTTGCAAGATGGGAAATCCTGACTGAACTACAGTTTTAGAGGACATATGGCATATATTTTTGCTTTATATTTCCATATGGAGAGACTTCTGATATGATGACATTCCTGATCATATTATATTCCATGACTTTCTAGACTGGTAGTAACAATAGTAACAATCATTAATTCATGAATTGGGTGGTGCTTATCTTCTATAAATATTTAAGTGACAAAAAGTTATTCTCCATGCTGGACCATGGAAAGACAGAAATTAAGGATAAATTTATCTTTTCTAAAAGGCCAAATTTTATAACTGCATTGTCCCAATGCCTAGGTTCATGGTAACCAAGTATAAGTAATAGCAAACGCATTTATTCATTCATTGTACGTGTCTCTCTCTCTCAATTTGTCCAAATTCGCATGGGCAAAAATGTATTATCATTTTCCCTCAAACTCAAATAAATACTTAATGTGAAACAACTTAAACATCAATATTTAGCCAAGATTATAGAAGAGTTAAAGATAGGAAATGATAGTGAAGAGCTTTCTCTCTTTTTTTTTAATTTTTTATTGTTGGTTGTTCAAAACATTACATAGTTCTTGATATATCATATTTCACACTTTGATTCAAGTGGGTTATGAACTCCCATTTTTACCCCATATACAGATTGCAGAATCACATCAGTTACACATCCATTGATTTACATATTGCCATACTAGTGTCTGTTGTGTTCTGCTGCCTTTCCTATCCTCTACTATGCCCCCTCCCCTCCCCTCCCCTCTTCTCTCTCTACCCCCTCTACTGTCATTCATTTCTCCCCCTTGTATTATTTTTCCCTTTCCCCTCACTTCCTCTTGTATGTAAGTTTGTGTAACCCTGAGGGTCTCCTTCCATTTCCATGCAATTTCCCTTCTCCCTCCCTTTCCCTCCCACCTCTCATCCCTGTTTAATGTTAAT
>NW_025999990.1:47549430-47562459 GCF_001458135.2 Marmota marmota marmota | reverse complement strand
CTATAGTTTCCTTATTCAACTTTTGTTTGGAAGATCTGTCCAGTGGCGAGAGAGGTGTGTTGAAGTCTCCCATGATTATTGTATGGTGGTCTATTAGACTCTTGAACTTGAGAAGAGTTTGTTTGATGAACATAGCTGCACCATTGTTTGGGACATATATATTTATGATTGTTATGTGTCTGATATGAAATAACACAGAGTATCATATCAAATTTTCTTTTCATCCACATAACGACTCTTTATTCACCTTTGAGCTATAGAGACTCACCAAATTTCAGCCAGGTACATGGCTGTTCAGGGGTGACACCATTTGTCAACTTTCATTGCAGCTAAATATGGCCATATAGCTATATTTTTACTGATGGAATGGAAACAAGATTCAAGTTTTTAAAAAAAGTAATTTTACCACTCTAAATCTTCCCTTTCTTTCTTCTCAAAATATGGAAGACAGATATACTAATATGAGACATTTCTGCGCAAAAAAAAGTCAAAACTTTGGGAAAAAAAACATTAAAATAGCAGGATAGAGTCAATCCAAAATGGCGGAATAGAGGAGGTCACGTTTATGGCTGCTTCGTGATGTGAAACCAAGAAAGAAGACAAGCAGCTTCTCCTCACAGTGGGTGAAGAAAAAAGCAAGGGTGGAACAGACTTTACTGGAACCTAAAACTGGACATTCAAAGTAGATTGGGGACTTAGGGGGGTGGATATAATAAAATAAGAAAAAAATCCCCAGCAGCATAGCTGCTGCCATAGTCATGCTGGAAGCTCCAGCCAGAGAGGTCCCTCTATGAGCATAGGAGACAGATGAGGGAATTAAAGGAACCTCCATTTTGGGGAGGCCTGAGGTATGTCTGGGTACTGAGAGTTTAGAGACCAAGGTCATTGCCCAGCAAACCTGAAGGACTCACTGCACAATATTTGTGTGGGGGGGAAAAAGCCACTGTCTCTCCAGTTGGCATGTTGAGGACAAAGGAAGGAACCATTTTGCAGCTGTGGCTTGGGGGCTGACAACTGAGGAAAGAGATTCCTGGCAACTGGTGGTTGGCCTGAAATATAGGCCCAGTAAACACATGCTGCACAACATAGAGTGTGCTTAGTGACCAGAAGAAAACCAAACATGGAGAGAGGTTGACACAGGGACAACTGATCATGGAAACTCACCCTACTCTAGCCAACCCCCCACCCTTCCAATCCAACTGCTTGCAGGACCAGCTGGGAAAGACACATCTGGCGGGGAACGCAGAAGGGCAAGGATGGGAGAAATTGAAAGTTGAACCCAAGACCAGGAAACATGGGGTCTGCAGGTGACACAGGGGACGAAGAATTGGCTCCCTCATCATATGAGGGGAACTCAGGGGAGATCCCTGGGGTAAAGTCTTCTAGCTTGGGCCATCAAGTCCTGGGCACTGGAAGGGGACTGATTTAAAATCTCCCAATTAGCATACATTGAAAAGCTTGGAGCCTGCCTAAACGTAAACCTGCCTTCAGGAACTCTGACTACAGGATTACCTCTCTCACTCCAGCAATCCAGAGGGTAGAGTATCACACTCCAGAAGACCCCACCTAAGTCTGCTGAGAAGAAAAGCTGAGAATATTTTGAACTCAAATGGAAAGAATTCTTTAACTTTTCATCAAGATTTTTTTTCTTTTCTTTCTTTCTTTTTTTGCTAATTCTTTTTCACTGTTTAATTGTGACCTTAATGATGCATGGACATTAGACAGTTTCCTATTGTCTTTCTTCTCATCTCCAGTATTTTTGAGGCCTGTTATTTTACATGGATTAGTGTTTGGTAAACTTGGATGTTTGGCTAGTATATTTTAGTTTTGTTTTGAATTCTTTTATTTTTGATTTTTTAAATTATTGCTTTATTTATATTTTTTTCTCCTACCTGTTTCCCTTGATTCTCTTTTCTTCTGCTAACAGTCAATCTCTATTTTTCTCTTTCACTCTTCCTTTAATCTTTTACTTCTGTTTTCTCTCCTCCTCCCTCAACATCACTTCTGTTTTCTCCCTGAAAATGTAAACCCTTTTTCAAACTTGCTATTTTCATTATAAGCAATAACTGATAATATTATTTTAGTTTATTGTGATAATTAACATTGTAGATGTCATGGTAGAAACTATTTAGTTTAATCTATAGGTTGTTTGCATTGGTTGTTGTTATTATTTGACTCCCCCTAAACAGTGAGGTACTGGAAACCTTCAGGGACACTATAAGTCCACAGGATAGAAACTCTACTGCCTCAGATTCGTACTGTTTGTTAGATGGGTAGACACAAAAACAATATAAAAAATCAAAGGAATAAATTACAACAAGCAAACCAAGATACCTTAATAAAAGACTCCATTCCCAGTGGAAGAAATGTCAGAGAAGGAGTTTAGAATGTATATAGTTAAACTGATCTGCAAAGTAAAGGATGATGTAAGAGAGCAAAAGCAGGGACCAAAAAAATCACTTCAAAAATAAAGAGATAGAGATTCTGAAAAACAAAAACAAAACAATAACAACAAACAAACAAACAAACAAAAAAACCCCAGAAATCCTTGAAATGAAGGAAACAATAGATCAAATTAAAAATTTAATAGAATCACCAACAGACTAGGCCACTTGGAAGACAGAACCTCAGGCAAAGAAGATAAAATATATAATATTGAAAATCGAGTTGATCATGGAGAAAAGATGTTAAGAAACCATAAATAGAACTTTCAAGAATTATGGGACAACATGAAAAGACCAAATTTAGGGTTCATCAGGATAGATGAAGGCATGGAGATACAAACCAAAGGAATGTAGAATCTTATCAATGAAATAATATCAGAAAAAGATTTAAATGGAAAACCAAATATAAGAGGCTTACAGGATCCCAAATGTACAAATTTACAACAGACCCAAATGAAGGCATATTATAATGAAAATGCCTAGTATAGAAGTTT
This sequence comes from Marmota marmota marmota, assembly GCF_001458135.2. Taxonomy (NCBI): domain Eukaryota; kingdom Metazoa; phylum Chordata; class Mammalia; order Rodentia; family Sciuridae; genus Marmota; species Marmota marmota. The sequence continues at coordinate 47,559,521 of NW_025999990.1, read as the reverse complement.
AAAGACTGCTAGAGAAAAATATCAGATTACATCTAAGGGGGAAACCAATACAGATCTCTTCTGATTTTTCAACCCAGACCCTCAAAGCAAGGAGGTCCTGGAACAACATATAGAAAGCTCTGAAAGAAAATCGATGGCAACCAAGAATCCTATATCTAGCAAAATTATGCTTCATATTTGAAGTTGAAATAAAATCCTTCTATGGTAAACAAAATGTAAAAAGAATTTGCAACCAGAAAGCCTGCACTTCAGAATATTCTCAACAGAATATTTTAATGAAAATGAAATTTTTAAAAAAAGTGAAAACCAGCAAAGGAAGGAAATACACTAAAGGAACAGTCAATCAAAGGAGAAGCTAATTTACATTAAAAACTAGAAATAGACCAAAATGACCAGGAACCCAACTCATATCTTAATAATAACTTTGAATTTTAATGGCCTAAACTCATCAATCAAAAAACATAGACTAACAGATTGGATTAAAGAAAAAAAAGACCCAACAATATGTTGTCTCCAAGAGACTGACCTTATAGACAAAAATATCCACAGATTGAAGGTGAAAGGATGGGGAAAAAACATATCACTCACATGGACTGCATAAACAAGCAAGGATTTCTATCCTCATATCAGATAGAGTGAACTTCAAGTCAAAGTTAATCAGAAGGGAAGAAAGAACATTTCATACTGCTTAAGGGAATTATACATCAACAAAATAGAACAGTTGTAAATATTTATTTCTTAAATAATGGAGGATCTATGTACATCAAACAAAGTCTTCTCAATTTCAAAAACCAAATAGACCACAACACAATAATACTGGGTAACTTTAACATGTCTCTGTTATCACTGGATAGATCCTCCAAACAAAAACTAAATAAAGAAGCTATAGAAGTAAAAAATTCAATTGATAATTTAAACTTAATAGACATATATAGAGTATTTCATCCATCGATGACTGAATACTCTTTCTGCTCAGCAGCACGTAGATCTTTCTCTATATAGACCACGTTATGTAAGCTATCACAATGTTGGCATACAATTGTAATATTACCTTGATATATTTTTAGTATCTGTAGGGTTATTTTATAGCTCTCTTTCCATTGATATTATTTTATGTTCTTGCTTTTTCCTTGATTAGATTTGTTTGATTTTTATCAAATTTTAACTGTATTATTTGTTTTCTATTTCATATATTTCTGCTCCTACTCTTATTTTTCTATCCTACAATATAATTTGAAAATAATTTGATTGTTACTCTAGCTTCTTTCTGATACAAGTATTTTAAATTATGAATGTTCATCCTGAGCACTGTTGCATCCCAGAGATCCTGATATTTTAAACTTTATAATGACTTAGTACACAGCACCTTTTATTTCCTTTTCTTATGATTTCTTCCTTGTCCCCTGAGATATTTATAAGTATGCCATTTAATTTTAAAATAGTTGACATGAGGGGGTGGGATTCTATATATCTTAAGGTGATTGATTTCTAATGTAATGAATCATGCAGGAAACACAGCATACATGATTTCAAATTCAAGAAAAAGTAATGGAAATGCTTTTTATGTTGATTGTATTGGTTATACACATGTCAAAAATGATCAAATGCATACTTCAATAAGTACATTTTATTGTACTTCAATTTTACCTTAATAAAGCTATGGAGGGAAAAAGAGAGCAAGATAGAAGTATACTGTCTGAGGATGATCTCACAAGGCAGTTATTCTCACAACCTCCATGTTGGTTCACTGATTTGTGTATCTAGTACAGAAAACATAACTTTTCCTTTTACTATATACTCCTATTGTCTCTAAGTTATTATGTGAAAAAGGAATATTTACATTAAGTTTATTTGAACCACCAAATTTCAAATTATCTTTGTTGCAGTATCTCAGCCTATTTAGTGCCTATTGTAAGCATCTTGTTATAAACTTCTACTGAATGTTCAGTTAATAATGATTTGACTCATTCACATAAAGTCATTCACAATAGCTCTGCTCATTCACTATGCCCTACAAAGTGCTCATCCCATCTAAAAATTAGAGCAAGTCAGCCATGCAAGTCAGCACAGAAGTAGCAATTTACTAAATAGATCCCTTGTGGTTTAAAAAGTTAAGATAGCTTCCAAAAGTACCTAGCCATGCCTGCTCAAACCTTAAGCCCTAGAAGGTCTTGATTTATTATAAACTAGTACTTTCAAGCTCTAACATTTTTTAAATGTTTTTATTTATTTATTTATTTATTTTTATTTGTTCTATTTAGATATACATGACAGTAAATGAATTTTGACATATCATACATACATAGAGTATAACTTAGGATTCCATTCTTGCAGTTAATTCTCAGGTGGTGTACTCATATATGAACATAGGAACATTATTTCCAATTCGCTCTACTATCTTTCCCATTCCCATCCCTCTTCCTCCTCCTTTTCTAATCCAATGAATATCTGTTCTTCTCACCTCCTTATTGTGTGTTAGCATCCACATATCTCAGAGAACATTCAGACCTTGGTTGTTTGGATTGACTTAATTCACTTAGCATGATAGTCTCTAGTTCCATCCATTTAATGGCAAATGCCATACTTTTGTTTTTCTTTATGGTTGAGTAATATTCCACTGTGTAGATATACCACTTTTCTTTGTCTACTCATCTTTTGAAGGGCCCCTAGATTGGTTCCATAGCTTAGCTCTTGTGAATTGTCAAGCTCTAACATTTTGATACCAACTTTATAACATATTGCTAGTTGGTCAACAATGATAAAAGCATTCAAAGACAACTGGTTGTTCAGTTTGACAAATATTAATTGAATTCCTGATATATATTTCATATGAACTTAGTAGACGTCTCTTGCCCAGGTGAGGAAGAAGTTCTCTTCTGGAGCTAGATTAAGGAATGAAGACTTTTTGGTGGTAGTAGTAATCCCCAAGTCCTAAAATAAGGAGGTTTTTTTTTTTAATAGAGGGAATAATGGCATTAAAGAGGTGCCCTGAGATACACAGTCCACACCCATCTTGAATCAAAGAGAATGCTTAAGGGGAGAACCAGAAAATCATCAGATGATACTCATATCCAGAGAAAGACTTACTTCAATACCATCATGATAACAGCCTAGTCTGTGGCATATGACATTACAATGGCATAGCCCTCTGATCTTGATTGTGCTCCTCAATGAAACATCTTAAACTGAAATAACTACTTTATTATTTTATTAAGCTACATCAAAGTTAATGGGCTAAGTTAATGACAGTTTGCATTTCTGAATTTCAGCATTCAATTACTCTAGGCAAGCATAGTGATCATGTTGTAAAAGTAAAAAATTTGGACATGGTATCTGATGGATATGTATATATAGAGACAGAGAAGCAGGTAATTTGAAATGGAGAGAGTCCCAGAAAATCTACATATATAATTGTCATTACAATTTTAACCTTGTACTAATGTCAAGCTACTGTCTACATAAAATCTAGGTAACAATAAGAACAGCTGCTCAAATTAGAATTAATACAGGTATTGCTTATCTTTTTTTTTTTAAACTGGAATTCAATCTCATAGGGAGTTTGTGGAGTTATATTTTAAAATGATGAGTGGTTCATTAATTGCTTCGATAAGATCCGCATTATTCTGCCAAACAAGAGAGAGAATATTCTTTCAAATACCAGCGTAACTGATAATACCTGAACACAGGCTTCCAGGAGGAGTATTTAACGTTGTAGAACAGGATGTGCCTCCAGAAATTTTTGTACATCATGAGCTTCCCCTGTGAGAATGGGCTGTAGAATCACCCAGGGACAGACAGCATTTTGCAAAGTATGTCAAAGGCATGTTTAGCCTTTCGTAGAATTCAGTAGGAGAGAATTAATGCTTAATGAATGAGCTCTGGCTAAGAGCATAAGCAACTGTAAACTTTCAAAATAAGGTTTCTGAAGCAAGAAGAAAACCTTTCTGTACAAATCAGATGATATAATAAAGGATTCCCAGGAGAGAATCCATCCTGAGCAAGACCTATTCCCTAAGCCCTGGCAGGTTAAAGCTAATCATTCCCACTTGGGAATAAAGAGGAGGAACAGGAGGCTAAACAACGGTGCAGCTGATTATATTGTTGTGAATGTCATAGATGCTATTGTTCGCGTGGGCACTTATTTGCTAACCATTATAAAATTGTTTGTTTAAGAACCCTTTAAGCATTTTCAAATGAAAACAGGGAATATGGTGTGTGATCACCAAATACCAGATATCAGTGTCCTGGGTAGAAACACAAACGACAGAAAATTCAGTTCTTATGATATATGGGGCCTACATTTTTGTCTTTCAGCCAAGTTTAGTGTTATTAAAGAAATATGATTTTTTGAATTTCATTATTCTGGTCCATTTGTCACTGCTGATTATTTTAGGTTGGGAGAAAAGGTTTGAGTATTTGTATGTCTCTTCACTAAATCTGTGAGCTGTATTCTGTACATTTTTCAGAATAGCAAATTATGTAATACCATGATGTATTTCTCTCTTTATTCTGCTGTGTCAGGAGAATATGATTCTGTAGTTTGGGATCCATATAATAATGTATGCTGGTCAAAGGTTACAAACAGATAAATGGGCTAATGATGTAGTTTCTTCCATATCACCAAAGAGTTCTTGAAAAAAATAGCATTATTTGAAAGTAATTCACATGCCCATGCAATTCACTCATTTAAAATGTAAAGTTTAGCGACTTTAAATATATTCAGGTATGTATAATCATCACTCCAATTTTTGACCAATTTCGTCACCTCTAAAAGAAACCCCATCCACTTACAATCTCTGCTATAATAAGTCCTATGCAACCCACAACCACTAATCTATGATAGACTATATAGATTTTTATTTCATATGAATCATACACTACATGGCCTTTTGTATCTGGTTTCTTTTACTTACTATAATCTGTTCAAGACTTACCCATGTTATAGTATGTATTAAAATTTCATTCCTTTACATGATCAAATAATTTTCCCTTGTATGGATATACCATATGTGGTTTAACCATTCAGACACTTTGGATGTTTCCAATTTATGGTTATCAGTTTGATACCACCCCATTTATGGATTCTTGATTTTACTTCTTGTGCTTTAGAGAGTCTTGTGGAGGAAGTTGGTTCCTAAGCCAACATGTTGGAGAGTTGAGCCTACTTTTTCTTCTAGTAGGCATGGGGTCTCTGATCTAATACCTACATACTTGATCCAATGAAAGTAGAGTTTTATGCAGGGTGAGATATAGGGATTAAGTTTCATTCTAATTCATATGGATTTCTAGTTTACTCAGCACCATTTGTTGAGGAGGCTATCTTTTCTCCAGTGCATGTTTATGGCATCTTTGTCTAGGATGAGATAACTATATTTATGTGGGTGTGTCTCTGTGCCTTTTATTCTGTTTCATTGGTCTATGTGTTTGTTTTGGTACCCATATCATGCTGTTTTTGTTACTATAGCTGTGTAGTATATTTTAAGGTCTAGTATTGTGAGTCCTCACAACACTTTTCGCACTAAGGATTGCTTTGGCTAATCTAGGTCTCTTATTTTTCCAAATAAATTTCATGATTGCTTTTTCCAGTTCTATGAAGAATGTCACTGGAATCTTTATAGGAATTGCATTTAATCTGTATAGCACTTTGGTAGTATGGACATTTTGATAATATTAATTCTGCCTATCCAGGAACCTAGGAGATGTTTTCATTTTCTGAGATCTTCTTCAATTTCTTGGTTGAGTATTCTGTAGTTTTCATTATAGAGCTCTTTTATATCTTTTGTTCGGTCGATTCCCAAATATTTAACTTTTTCTTTGAGGCTATTGTAAAGGGGATAGTTTTCCTGATTTGTCTTTCAGCTCATATATCCTTGGAGTATCATGAATAATGCTGCTATGAACATTCACATACAACTTTTTTTGTGTAAACATGTCTTTCACTTCTCTTGGGTAAATGTATAGAAGTGGAATTACTAGAACATAAGATAAATTTTTATTTCAACATTTAAGGAATTGCTAGACTGTTGAAAGCATTTACACCATTCCCACCAACAGCATGTTAAGTGTTCTAACTTCCCCACATCTTCACCAATACTAGTTTTGATATGACGTTTTGATTCTAGCCATCTTAGTGGGCATAACTAGTCTCTCAGTCTTGATCTGTGTTTCCCAGATGATGATTGATGTTGAGCACCCTTTCATGTGCTTTTATCATGTGTTTATGGACCATTTATGTATATTTCTTGAATTTGTATATATTTCTATTTGATATCATCTGCCCATTTTTAAATTGGATTATATGACATTTTATTCCCCAAACATCCCTACACTTAGATCTGATGCCACATATTCCATGGATACACAGCTTCTCTTTTCCTTCTCTAAAAAGTTGTTGAATTATTGCTGAAGCTCCAGCTCAGTGGTAGAGTAGGTGCTAGCATTGCAGGGTGTGGGGGGAAAAGTTGCACTAAAGGTAAAAACCTTTGTAGAACTTTTATGTCCATGTGGTAAACTTCTGCCTTTCTGGAGAGCATCAAAGGTTTTTATTGTTTTCCTTAAGGCTCCAAGATATGACTAAATAAACCTGACACAATTCTCTTCTGCACTAGTAGTTAGAGTTTTCCAACCAGAACAGGTTTTTATGGATCCCTAGGGGGCCGGCTAACAGAATGGCTATGAGCTGGAGAGCTAAGTGAACTACTAAAGAGATTACAAATTTTTAGTTATTTCTTTCACATTCTTTCAATGGCAATGAATTTTTCACAGTGACTTTAAAATTTTCCCTTCTATATTCTGGATTCAGACAGAGTAAAATGCATTTTATAATCGTATAGAGTTAATTGAATCATGAATAAACATTTATTTTTGTGTGATTTGTGTGCATTTGGCATATTTGCAAAGATGATCCTTCATAATAGATATATTTGGCATAAGTTTGTGTATGCCACATCAGTCACATCAGTATTTATCAATCAAAAATATGAGAAATGGACAGAACCAGTGGCAATGATAAATTGTAAAATATCATTCTAAGACTTTGATCAGTAAACAAAATTAAAATAAACCAGTAAACTAGTAGCAATAGAATATGAATAAAATTATTTTAGGAATGTAATGGAATAATAATTTATCCAAAGCTAGTTGTTGTTAAACAACCAATAAAAACTTGTTCTTTTTCATCAAGAATCTTTTTACAGCTTATTCTAATGACTTTGGCTTCCCTCAAAGGACTTTTCATTGCTGGCAGGACAGAACCACAAACATTTCACCAGGTGTAAAAGGGAAGTCCTGCGTAATCTGGATCCACATGATCTGTCAGGTCCTATTTTGCTGCTTTCTTTCCTGACTCTCTAAATTCCATCTACATTAATCTTCATTAAATTTTTACTCAAATGCATGAAGCTATTTCACATCAAGAACCCTTATGCATAATGCTTATTAGAACTTATGGAAACTTCTATTTGTATTAAATGGTATTAGGTCCAAGGAACCTAGTGATAAGCAAATCCTACAAGGACTCCATTTCAAGAAGCTCCCAGGGGAGATACATCTCATTGAACAATAACACAAGAACGAGAAAGAAACACAGCAATGCTTATACAGATTGCTTCCCCTAATCTAATCACTGAGCTAGAACACGGGGATTGCACCAGTGGATTAATTGGCTTTCTTATTTCCTAAGACCAAACCTCATTCGTTGAATTACTAGACGCTAACAAGTGCTATGGAAGAAAGAAGTAGAGAGAGCAAGTCAATATGGGATTTTCTAAGGGTTGCCCTAAGTCTACTGAACACTCAGATGAATGGGTAGAAATGATGAGAACCAAGCCATAAAAAGCTATGCGTGTTAAAAAAAAAAGGAAAGAAAGAAAGAAAGAAAGAAAGAAAGAAAGAAAGAAAGAAAGAAAGAAAGAAAGAAAGAAAGAAAGAAAGAAAGAAAGCCACTGCCCTGCCCACCAGAGTTCCTCCTTCCTATCAGTGGTGAGATGAGATTGCTAATTGTATTAGAGAAAATTCTTGACAATGGTTTCTAGTATCAATACTACCCTCTTCCCTCTTTCCTATTTTGAAATAAATCATAATAGGTTTTTTAGAAAAATAGAAAATGAAACAAACAGGTAATAGGTGGGAGAGAGCCATAAAACCTAATTTTTCCCAAGTAACATATTAGTACAACCCAGAACAATTTACCAATAAATTTATTTGAACATTTAAGGAAAGGTGCTTCTTAAGCAGGGTAGGCTTTTTAAATAGTCTCTCTCTCTCTCTCTCTCTCTCTCTCTCTCTCTCTCTCTCTCTCAGTGCATTTTAGTTATACATAATATCAGGGTTCATTTTGACATAATCATAAAGCATGGGATATAATTTGCTGTACATACGTCTCTAGTACTTTCTCTTTCCCTCCTCTGTTCCCTTTCCCACTCCTTTTCCACTACTCGGCTGCTCTTCCTTCTATTTATTTATAGTATTCTTTTAAAATTAGTGCTTTATAGATATACATAAAGGAGGAACCCATTGTGGTATATTTAAATACGTACCTAGCATAATATGGTCAATTCATTTCACCATTCCTCTCTTTTCCCATCCCCGTTCCCTCCCTGTCAATCCCCTTCTTCTGTCCCACTGACCTTCCTTTTATTTTCAGGGAATCACCATCCCCTAGCTCCTTTTTTCCCCTTATTTTGGTCTAGCTCCCACATATGAGGAAAAAAATTCAACCCTTGACTTTCTAGCACGATGTTCACCCGCTCCATCCGTTTACCAGCAAATGCTACAATTTCACTCTTTTTATGGCTGAGTAAAACACCATTGTGTATGGATCCATTATGTGCATATATATACTATTGTGTATATACTTTCTTTATCCACTTGGATAAACTTAGTTATTGTGAATTTCATTGATTTAAACATTAATCTGCTTATATCACTATAGTATGCTGCTTTTACTTCTTTTGGATAAATACCAAGGAATGGAATAGCTGGGTCACATGCCTACTAGCTATTTGAGAAATTTCCATACTGCTTTCCAGAATGATTGTATTAAATTGCAGTCTTATCAACAATGTATTAGTGTACTCTCCCCCTACATTCTTACCAGAATTTTGTTATTTGTATTCTCAATGATTGCCATTCTGATTGGAGTAAGATGAAATCTCAGTGTAGTTTTGATTTCCCTGATTGCTAGGGATGGTGAGTATTTTTCATATGTTCATGGGCTATTAGTATTTCTTCTTTTGAGAAGTGTCTGTTTAGTCTCTGCCCATTTATTAAGTGTTTATTTTCTATGACAAGTTTTTTTATGTGTTCTTTATATATTCTGGATATTAATCCCTTATGATAGGAGAAGCTGGCAAAGATTTCTCATTCTGTATTCTCTCTTTACACTCTTGATTGTTTCCTTTGTTATGCAGAAATCTTTTTTTTAATTTTATACAGAAATGAAGTTTCTTTTTTTTTAATTGGTTGTTCAAAACATTACAAAGCTCTTGACATATCATATTTCATACATTAGATTCAAGTGGGTTATGAACTCCCATTTTTACCCCAAATACAGATTGCAGAATCACATCAATTACACATCCACAATTTTACATAATGCCCTATTAGTATCTGTTGTATTCTACTACCTTTCCTACAGAAATCTTTTAATTTGATGGCATTCACTTATTGATTCTTGGTTTTATTTCTTGAGCTTTAGGAGTCTTATTGAGGAAGTTGGTTCTCGTTACATGTTGGAGTGTTGACCCTATGTTTTCTTCCAGCAGTTCCCTGTATCTTTTTTTTTTTTATTTTTTATTGTTGGCTGTTCAAAACATTACATAATTCTTGATATATCATATTTCACACTTTGATTCAAGTGGGTTATGAGCTCCCATTTTTACCCCAAATACAGATTGCAGAATCACATCAGTTACACGTCCATTGATTTACATATTGCCATACTAGTGTCTGTTGTGTTCTGCTGCCTTTCCTATCCTCTACTATCCCCCCTCCCCTCCCCTCCCCTCCCCTCTTCTCTCTCTGCCCCCTCTACTGACATTCATTTGTCCCCCTTGTATTATTTTTCCCTTTCCCCTCACTTCCTCTTGTAT
>NW_025999990.1:47506224-47549400 GCF_001458135.2 Marmota marmota marmota | reverse complement strand
TATATATATATATATATATATATATATATATATATATATATATATATATATACATATTTTCTTTGTCCATCTGTTGATGGGTACTTAGGTTGGTTCCATCATTTGGCTATTGTGAGTTGTGCCACTATAAACTTTAAATTAATTCTGCCTGAGTGAGATGAAATTTTAATGTAGTTTTGATTTGAACTTCCCTGATGACTTTTTTAAAGTGCATAGCAACTAAATTAAATTTCCTTAATTTAACTTATTGATGATGTCAGTAAAACAAATAGAGAAATTCAAGTTAAATCCCATACTTCACACTGTAGGTAAACTCCAAGTTAAAAAAACAAGGTCGGGGTGGGGATAGGGATGGTGGTTTTAATTCTTATAAATGCTTTGAAAATGTTGATATATATACAGGATATGGATTTATACTCCAGGACAGCTAACAAGGAAGAAAAAGGTAACAGATGTCAGCACAGGAAAATTTGCCTTCTATGGGCAAATCGTCCTGCATCACCTAAAAGAGAAATGAGACAAACTTTTATAGTTAGGCAAATGACAAAGAATTTAAATAAATATATGTCACTATGATCCAAGTAAATGGATAGTTGAAATAAATGTATAAGGCAATTCACAAACGTGATTTATAAATTTTGGGAAAATGTGTAATCCATATATTTGATTAATATAAGAATGTTCATAATGATTAAGGGAAACACTGAACACCCAAGTAGACAAACATGTAAAGCTAAATGTAGAAAAACAATTCACAAATATTTCTTACATTTATAAGAACACATACATTAGAGCATAGTATATCATAAATAATTATTAATAGTTCAGATTTTTTCCAGGCATTTCTCCTATCCATCTCTCAAATTCTGAGGTCTTCTCCTAGCCTGCCCTACTCTCAGGATCTTCCATCAATATGAGAAAAGGAAGACAAAAGGGAAGGATAGCGATCATGACCTTGGGAAGAGTTCGCAGGGTTTCTATCTTGTTTCTGGAGGAGACAGATTGAGAAGCTTCTGTGATGTATGAAAGAAGGGATGAGGGGAAAAAAGAGAGTTTTCTGAAGTATTATGGAAAACTGATGTAAGCCCAGTAGCTTACTTAATATATTCCATGGGATGCATATACTGAGTTCTTTAGATTCCTCAATGTCCAGAATAAACAGTGTGGGTCATGGTCACATGCTTTACACATGACCCCAGAGATACAGGATAGCATCTTTATAAAGATAGGAGATATTCATAAGGAGGGAAGGGAGGAAGAAAGGAAGGAACAAGGGGAGAGACAAAGGGAGGCTAAAAATTTTTGTTATCTCTGAGTAAATAATAATATATCCAATAATCTTGAAAATTTGTTTGTATTTTATTTTTTTAATATTTTTTAGTTATACATGGACACAATATCTTTATTTTGTTTATTTGTTTATTTATTTGTATGTGGTGCTAAGGATCGAACCCAGGGTTTCTCACGTGTGAGGCGAGCGCTCTACCACTGAACCATAACCCCAGTCCCTGTTTGTGTTTTAGATGTTATATATTTATTTTCATTACTTCTCCCTCAGGAAATGTAGAAAAGTAAGAGGAAAATATAAGACATTTTTATAAGTTTTGTTACATTGGTTTTAAGAGTAGTATTTTTAAATCTATTTTTATAACACCAGAAAAGTCATCTGAATAAGAGAGGATTGACTTATAGTCTTTTCAAAAATATAAAATTATTTTTATAGTTTTAATATCTGTACTTAACACTTAGGAGTCATATTATCCATTTTAGCTATAGAATATTGAAAAGGAAAATTGCAGTTAATATTTAAAAAAAAGAAAGGTGGTAAATCTCATTAAAAATCTTTGAAGCAAATGTCAGGAAGAAGGGATGTCTTTTTTTACACAGAAGTTTCAAAATATATCATTGAGTTATGTTTTTTTTTAAATCAGTACAAAACTTTTTCATTATAAATAAATGCCTTTTTACATTTTCTATAGCATTTTGTTGTACTCCAACAATGAAAAATAATGATATCCCCATATGCACTTCAGCAATGCTTATTCAATCCTGGTGAGCTGAATGTCTGTGCACCAATACCTTTTGACGTTTATATCTTTAACTTGGTCCTCATAGCAAGTGGAGGGTATATGCCATAGATATGCTTGAGAAATCCAAATGGAATGGGAATTGTAATGTGTACAAGATACCCCAAACTATAAATTCTGACACCTTTGGGCAATTTATCATTATACCATGTATATAACCTAACACCACATCCAACCTATGGTCATTAATGTCCTTCTATTTCATGGTGAAACCAGCTTCCTTAGTGGTCATGCAAAAACACCAAATTTAAAAAACATCAGAAGCAAATTTGTGTATGGCATTTAACCTCCTATGGACCTGTATAGCAGAACCAGTATCTTAAAACCTACAGAATTTCTGCCCATCTGTGAGATTTCATGAATGCCTAGTGCAAAAAGGAGGTAGTGAAAGATTAATGATGTAGAGTGGACATTGGGGACACTGAAATAAAATATTTACTGGAGTTTGGAAGCAGAAATAAAATCTTTTAAGTCTCAAATTCACTTTGTAGATATTATACGTGTCATCTGCTATCTAAGATGGTTCAGATATTTCCAGTGACATATTCTAAACTACACATAGCACTCAATCAATGCTAGGTAGAGGAATATATAATATTTCCTGTTATATTACATAAAGTAATTCTATGAGAACATCACTAGTCTTGTTTCAGCTAAGAGGGTTCTTAGAAGAAAGACTATTCCAATTGGCAATAGATTATCTGGGGGAAGGTGTAGGAAATGCTGTATGCTGTCTTCTCTTCTGGGTAATTCATGGTGCATACCAGTATGTCAAATACTTTGAGACATCCTCTGTAAAGATATATTTTATATTCACATAAACTACTGTTCCCCAAAATTACTTGACTATGATTTTTTTCATGTAAAACATTTTCATTCATGTATATTCCAAAAACACTCTTTAGGTAACTTAGATCAAGGGAAATGCCCTCATTCCAGTGTTAAATCATCTTGACATTGACTAGCCACCATCCTCAAAACACTTAACAATGCCACAATGATCCAGTTCCAGCCAATGACTGTGACCAGTGATCTCCAGCAGCTGACCCACCAGATAATCAGTGTACATGAAAATTCACTCTCCAAAGTTAAGGCTTGAAATACACATCCTGTTCTCTTATCTATCAGAACAAAGAACATAAGCAGAGATTCATTGTTCCAGAAAAAAATGTCATGAAATGATAAAAATGATCAACCCCAGAGCCAATTCATAGATGTTAGAAACCTTTTGCAAGCAGCCTCTATCTTAAAAGAGAATGGAAAAGTAGATCAAATTGATGGGGTAGAAGGATCAAAACAAGGCATCCATCACATTCTCCCCTTCATAAGTCAAATGGAATTTTTTCCTATTGACTTTGGTTAAAATAGGGAAACGTGGACAAAATTAATCCAATGAAATGTCATGGGATGAAGTCATCTGAGAGAGTGCCTGGGGAAACAAAAAGCATACAGTCACCTTTTGGAAGATGACAAATTTTCTAAGGCCTTCATGAGGAAGAAAGAAAATGAGAAACAATATTTCCATATTTGGAATTTAAGTATGATTGTAAGAGAAAAGACCATAGCTAAATTTCTTCATATAATTTACTTCCTTTTTTTTTCTTCCAACTTGTTCTTTTTGCTCTATTTTTATTCTTTTTGATTTGGGGACTGTATCGGTCAAGGTTGAGCCAGAGAAATAGAATCAATAGAGAATATATGTTAATAGATTTATTGCAAGAAATTGGCTAATGTGATTATGGGGGCAACTAGAAATGATGAAAAAATCCATAGTGCAGGCATTGAGGAAGGATGAGCTGAAATTGATAGGCAGAACTAACGCACAGCAGAGTTTTATCTTCATCAGGATGCCCGAATCTGCTTTTAAGGACTTTCAAGTGACTGAACCCATCACACAGGTCATATAGGATTAACTAGGATTATCTCCCTTTCTTAGAGTTTTCTGCTTATGGAATAGTTTTTACGTATTTAAAAACTTCACAATAATGCCTACATTCACATTTGGATAAATGATGGGATGATAGCCTATCTGAGTTGACACATAGAACTCATCATCACAGGGACACGTGGGTTCATAGATATATTGGTGAGATTATTTAAAAGATTTCTAATTGAAAAGGTTTAGGTGCTAGATATCTATTAATCACCCTTCTCCAACACACAGCACATCAACTGATGTGATAACATGCAATATCCAACACAATTATGGAATATTTCTTAGGTATCAACTAGATGTTACACAACACCAGAAAAATGTTCATTATCTCTAGCAATTAGAGAAACGCAAATCAAGATACCGTCTCATTCCAGTCAGAATGGCAGATATTATGAAGACAAACAACAATAAGTGTTGGCGAGGATGTGGGAAAAAAAGGCACACTCATACATTGCTGGTGGGACTGCAAATTGGTGCAGCCAATATGGAAAGCAGTATGGAGATTCCTTGGAAAACTTGGAATGGAACTACCATATGGCCCAGCTATCCCTCTCCTCTATACCCAAAAGACTTAAAAACAGCATACTACAGGGTCACAGCCACATCAATGTTTACAGCAACACAATTCACAATAGCTAAACTGTGGAACCAACCTAAATGCCCTTCAGTAGATGAATGGGTAAAAAAAAATTGGCATATATTCACAATGGAATATTACTCAGCAATAAAAGAGAATAAAATCGTGCAGGTAAATGATGCAGTTGGTGAAGATAATGCTAAGTGAAGTTAGCCAATCCCCCAAAAACAAATGGTGAATGTTTTCTCTGATATAGGTGACTGACTCATAGTGGGGTAGAGAGAGGAAGCATGGGAGGAATAGACAAACTCTTGATAGGGCAGAGGCATGGGAGGGGAAGGGAGGGGGCAGGGGGTTAGTAATGATAGTGGAATGTGATGGACATCATTATATGAAGACATGAATTGGTGTGAGCATACTTTATATGCAGAGATATGATAAATCGTGTTCTATATGTGTAATAAGAATTGTGATGCATTCCGCTGTCATGTATTTAAAAAATAAAAGCAATTAAAAATAAAATTAAATTTAAAAAAACAGCAAGATCACATTGTCTCACATAAATGCAGACTGTGTGGTAGACTACCCAGGGCTGTGTGATGGCTCTTCTGTCTCATTAGTGGTTTAGGATCCTATTTTTATTGCATCTTCTGGTCCATTCCCTTCTCTTCCATCATCAAGGGTAATCCACCATCCCAAGATAACTTCTAGAGCACTAGTCTTCATTTCTGTTCTGAAGGCTGGTCCTCTCCTCTTTAAAGATCTTTCTGGAAGTTCCACATGTTTGCTTCTACTTCACTGTCTAGAATTTAGTCATATAGCCCCCAAAGTATGGTAGGGAATTTCATCTCCTGGAACCAGAGAACCTTTGGGGTTCTGTCACCAAGAAGCAAAGGGAAAACGAATGTTGCAATAAGCAACTAGTATCTCTGCCTCAAGGTGACCTTCAAATTCTTAAGAACATTTTATAGTTTGAAACTTAGATGTGGTCCCCACCTTGTTAGAATGGGAGGTGGCAGAAACTTTAAGAGGTGAGGCTCTGGGAGGTTTTGAGGTTATTAGGGGCATTGCCTAAAGGGGTTGTGGGACCCTGGTCTCTTCCTCTTGCTTTTACTTCTTAGCCATCAAGTAAGCAGTTTCTTCCACCACACACTCCCTCCATGGTGTGCTGCCTTGCCACAGGCTCAAAGAAATGGGACCAAAAATCATGGACTAGAACCTCCAAAACTATATGCCAACAAAATCTTTTCTATTTATAAGTTTGAGGATTTTGTTATAGTAAAAGAGAAATAACTAACAGAGCATTTGGCCTATTGCAGTTAGGCTAGTGTAACCTCTGTAAGATTGATTCCTAAGAGTGAGTTGAGTAGGTATAATGAGTATTCATCAGGTGTATTTGGGGGTGTTTTCCTCTAGCTCTTTCACCTTTGCCAGGTTAGCAACCTCTGTAATTTCTCTTTTTTAACATATGAGCCAGGGGCGGTGGTGCATGCCTGTAATCCCAGCAGCTCAGGAGGCTGAGGCAGGAGGATCACAAGTTCAAAGCCAGTCTAAGCAACTTAGTGAGATCCTGTCTCAAAAACAGCAAAACAGGAACTGGGGATGTGGCTCAGTGAACCTGGATTCAATCCCTGGTACCAAAAAAGAGAAAAAAAAGTTCATTGTACCCAAAACTTCAAACTTCACCTTAAAACTCTTATGTTAAAAAGGGTTTCCAGATCAATGGCCAAACTCTTTGAAATTGACATCAATCAGTTTGGTTCTTCTTCCTTGGTGCCAATTCCAACAATTGGGCCTCTGTCTTGTTCCCACACATACCACCACTTTATATCTGGTTTTGGAGAATGAATTTGTGTGCATTTTTCTGTTTTTGCATTCCTTTCTTACTCATATTTTGTTACTTTATGCTCTAAGATGGAGGAAAAGGGTTTCCTTGCCTTTCTTTTACCAGAATCAGTTTTTTGTGTGTCTGATATTGCTAAAGTGAATTAATTTCTTTTTCTCTTCTTTTTTTTTTTGCTAACTTTGACTTCTGAAAATTATGTGAAACTGTGAACTATATAATATTTGCCATCTCCCTGACTTATCATTACCCAGAATAAGATTATTCTCTTTAAATATTGACATAAAGTTATTACTCTTCTATTCAATAAGGGAGATTTAAACATGAGAAAAAAGAAACGTACTATGCAGTGAGTGGCAACATTTTGGAGAGGAACATAATTTACTTTCAGGTTATCAAACCTGCAAGAAAGAGGTGGTGTGTAAAAAACACTATTCAATTCTATTTGTGTGAAGAAATGCCTCATTTGTTCACTACTGATATCCTTGGTTAATGTTGAAATGCCTTTGACTGTGCAATAATGAGGTTGAATACCTTTTCCTTATTGCAGTAATTTGTAATCATTTACAAGGTTGCAGAGTAATAATTTTATTATTGCTGTTAGGAGATGAGTCCATTAGGAAACAGCGATTGCCAACTGTTTATCCCTTACAGCACCATGTGAAGAGAATTATTATACCAATCACTGTTTTCCATGAGACATTGGTCTTTAATTGGTGATACCAGAATACAATAACAGCTAGCAGAGAACTGCTTAAAGCTATATATTTTCCCCAGATGGTCATAAAGGGACTATGGTCTTCCTAAAGTAGCACTTTAGCCCTGCATTTTATATTTCCACAGTTTTGAAGTTTAAATTTCTTCCCTTTGTTGTGATCTACTCCTTTTTTGAAAACATCTTTGGGGGAAAAAAAATCTGTCTATTCTATATTCATTTTTCTTATAACACGTAAGTAAATCATAAATTTAGGTCACCATTTAGATATTATGTTGCTTGGGATTTTTTTCCCCTTCTTTCAAAAAGTAAATAACTGATTTCAGCTAAAAGAAAAATGTAGAGAGCTGGAAAGAACAGCATTCCAACAACTACAACAAGAAAAGTCTAAACAAATTGCAGATTTTTTTTAAAGAGAGAGTGAGAGAGATAGAGGTAGAGAGAGAGAGAATTTTTTAATATTTATTTTTTAGTATTTGGCAGACACAACATCTTTGTTTGTATGTGGTGCTGAGGATCGAACCCGGGCCGCATGCATGCCAGGTGAGCGCGCTACTGCTTGAGCCACATCCCCAGCCCCAAATTGCAGATTTTTAATGACTTCCCTAAACCCACTAGAGAATGGAGGTAGCAGAACCAGACACAAAAGGCTACAGTGTCACATTATTCCATCGGTGTAGTATTCTGGGAGCAACAACAAAACCAGAGGGATGGAAATAGTAGGGTGGTTGCCAGGGCTGGGAGCCTGGGGAAGGCATTGAGTATGAAAAGATGGCAGAGGGAATTTTAAGATGATGGTAGTAGAGTCACCAATGACTCATCTTAGCTTTCTAGAACCATACCAGTTTAGAAATTGGAAGTCCTGTACCCCGGAAATCCCTGTTTCTCCTGGGAAAAATCAGAATAATTGATGACCCTGGATGTAATGAAATCTGACACTGTTAGAAATGAAGAATGAGTTATTAAAAAGTTGGAATCTACCCACCTGATACAAATTTGGTCGTTGGCTCACAAGAGCACATATGTTGAATTTTGAAGAATGCTTGACAGAAATCTGCAAATACATGCAGAGCTATCATGAAGAAAATGGTTCAAACCATTTCAGTTCTAGTAGTGTGATATATTTAATAATGTTAGATTTGTGCAATGCACAACATAAAAAACTGTGTTCCGTGGCCTTGCATAATTTGGTATAATTGCTAAGTATCTTGAGATTTGATTTTATTCATTCATAAAATAAAAAATTTATAATGGTGTGGTTTTTGCATTTATGTGTGGAGGCAAGGGGATAAGGAACTTATCATCTTTGCATTTTAACTCTGGCTACAAATTAACTCTGTAGCTCTGTGTCTTTGGTTGAGTTCTGTGCTTTGATTTTTCTTTTTCTTTTTTTTATAATAAAGATTATAATGGCACATACCCTCCATTGCTAGTATAGGGGTAAAATGAGATCACGTCTACAAAGTATAATACAACACTTGGGTACATCTTAAATCAGGATGACAGACCCTGTATAGTCCAAGTAGTTTGCTAGCATTATCATTTGGCATTACTAGTTTTTGAACTCATTTAATACAGAAGACTATGTAAATTAAAATGTCACAATACGTTTTTGCAGTTTCAAAAAAAATAATGCAATTCTTGTAAATTTAACTTTATCACCTTCGTTACAAGAATGGAGTTGACAAGAACATAGAAGAGTGTTACAGGCAAGAAATAATTACATAACAGAAAAAAACAAAAAAGAAAACAAAAACAAAAACTCGACAATTTTCTTCTCTGACCTTGAGTCAGGCCTTTATACCACAGAGTTTAGACACTTACGGTAATAATGATATACCAGAATTAAAGGGTTAGGATACTTCTTTCTAATCATCTATTATAAATCTATTGAAAGTCATGAGAAACAGATATCTAGTTAAAGATTGCTTAAGACAGAAATCAGGTCAAGCCAATCCTCCTGATTTATTGTCACTCACTAGGGAGACGTATACATTTTTATACTCTGTACGGGCCATGCATAGTATTAGTTGTAGAAGTCACAAAAATAAATGTGTATAGGCACATGGATTAATGAAAAAGAATTGAGGGTTCAGAAATTAGGCTCCATATATGTAGACAATTAAATTTTGGCAAGTGTGCTATGAAAATTCAATAGGGAAAGAGAGGTCTCTTCAACAAACCATGCTCAGACAGCTGGTTATCCACATACAAAAGAATGAAATTGGACCCCTATTCCACACCATAGACAAAAATTAATTCAAAGTGGATTGAAGTCCTAAAAATATGAGCTAACATTATGTAAGACTCTTGGAAGAAAATGTAAGCATAAATCTTTGTGACCTCAGATTAGGCAATGGTTTTATAGACATGATAGCAAGGACACAAGTAAAAAAAAAAAAGAAAAAGTAAACAGAGTTTCATCAAAATTCAAAATGATTGTTATACAAAAGATGTCATCTCTCATTATCCTGCAGAACAAGAGAAAATATTTGCAAGTATATTTAATAAGAAACTTGTATCTAACAGCATGTAAAGAAAGATATTTGATAACAAGTGTTGGCAAGGATGTGGAGAATTTAGAAGACTCAAACTAATCTGAATAAGTTGAGTGGCAAATGAACACATTTTTCCATAGTAGTAGAGGAATCCATGAACTCCCTTGGAGCAGATTGAGGAGATGGCACACTAACCTATGCTTTGATGTTCGTGTGCATTTTCTCTTATAATGCTAGGGAGAGTTGGGTTTGTAAACTCAGCACCCATGAAGCACCATATCCTAAATTTACTCCCAATAACAGGTATGTTTCAAACTGAAGTATAAGTTAAAAACCCTTTATCTTCTTCATAATTTACCTTCTTCATAATTTTTAAGTGAGCATGAAATAGTACTATTTTGCAAATGTGTACAATGTAGTCACATTTTTACAAGATCATAATTAATGTAACTATATTGTTTTATATTTTACAAGATAATATCACATGTATTTTGATAGATCTACATAGTCTGCATAGGTAGATTTAGTGACTATTTGTATAATTTATGGGGAGTCAAAATAATTTTATCATAGCATACAGTAAGGAAAAAAAAACATAGAAAACAGACCAGAAAAATCTCCCCATATTTAATGGATAAAGCAAACTCAGGGAATATTTAATTATACGGACAACTTATCAGCCTCTAGTCCAAGTCTCTTTGAGACCTAACAATCGAATTTACCGTATCTTTGTTGCTGGAGCATCTGTTTAGCTCTTGCTGATGAGAAGCTCACTCCTTCATGGAGCTGCCTGTCCCAGAACTCATCCGCTCTAATCACATGGAATGTGTGTTCAGAGTTTTTCTCTATAAAATGATTCTAGTAATTCAAGGTTTTCCCTTTGCATCCACAAAAAAAAATTCCTTTCCATATTTCATGTGCTGTTATTTAAGCTTTTCTTACATCTTATAGATCTATCATTCTTTGATATTTTTTTCAAGCTGTTTCACAAATATTATCTAATTATGTACTTAGAGCAACCCCATGAAGTTTATTGATGTATGACTTTTTCAATTTTATAGATAAACTGCAGAGGTCTCTGTTGTGGTTCTTAAAGAGAAACAAGAGAACTCCACTTAAGTAGGAAAATTTTATTATTAATATCTACATTTTATTATTAATATCTACATTAACATGTAGATATCTCTCATAATTTGGCTCCTCTGTAGGGACAGGATCTACATGAAGCAACCTGTAAAACCACAGCTGAGAGTTGTTCTGGCAGCCACTGAACCTGGGTAGGTGTCCTCTTCATCTACTCCTCAAATCCAAACCTCCCCTCCAATAGAGCCTTGATGTCTTATACGGGCACATCCCGTGGGTGGAATATGTGTCATATGTCTGCACCTTAGTAACAAGAAAAGCTAGGAAACGTACTTTTGCTGGATTTTTACAGAGAAGGCAAGATGCAGTGTAAGAAAATATCAAATTGTAGAGAGAGCGAGGAAATTGTTTTAAGTTGTCAGAAATAATGGATGCCCACTGTAGCCTCCTAATTCATTTTTCTGACACCTACCTTTCCCTTCCCACATTGTCTTGTAAAATTTTCTATTCTATTTCTATGCATTTTCAAACATGCACATGGATCTTTACATCGACATCTGTTTTCCTCAAAGTTGCCAACTTGGCTCACAGCTTCTACCTTTTAAGATCAGGTTGAAATCTGTCTGTCACTCATAAGGGCAGTCCCACCCAGTTTTGCTGATCATTATTTTTAATACTTGCCCTTTCTGATTCTATAGGGGGATATCAGAATCTCTCTTCAGTAGTGATGACAGTATGAAAATATTACGAAGCCTACTCTGGCACATTCTCTATGTTAGAAACACTGCTTCGCTGTATAGTTATTCAAGCTGCTAAGAATTCACCTCCCAACCTCTTTCCATCTTGCTCTTATGAAGTCACGTGACATCAGGTCACATTTGTCAGATGCCTTGTTTTAATCAAAATACACAGAATTTGGGCTGGGGTTGTGGCTCAGTGGTAGAGCGCTCGCCTTGCACGCACAAGGCCCTGGGTTCAATCCTTAGCACCACATAAAAATAAATAAGTGAAATAAGGGTATTGTGTCAAACTCTAACTAAAAAATAAATATTTTTTTAAAAGAAATGCACAGCATCTGCAGAAATCCTCTGTTCCATTAGCATAGTAAACCTACTTAAAAAGGAAATATTCCTTACTTCACCATCACTTTTCCTTGAGTAATCTGTACCCATTTCTAAGGATTGGTTCTTCCTTTTCTCAGTGTTTAACTGCCCCAAAACTTATTTCAGAGTTTGAGTAGCCTTCCAAGGTTTAATGATTTTTATGTAGATGATCAACAAGATCATCTCTTCTCCTCTCTCTGCATCTGGGTTTCCTGGAGCAGTAGATAGATAAACAAATCAATAACAATAAAGACAGAAAATAGAAAAGACATGAGATACAAGATTTTCCACTTTTAGTACATCTCCATTAATGCCTCTACCACCTGTATTAGACTACTTTATTTGCAATAGGTATTCCTCCCAACATTTTTTTTCTATTCCTACCCAGAACATTTTACTTTCTAACTGATAAATGTATTTTAATCAATTCAAAAGGAGGGGTTAAGGGAAAGGAGTGCAGAAACTTGAACAATTCAGAAAGCTTCCAGTACTCTAGAAACGATTTGATCAATGGATTGACTCACTGACCCATGTCTTTAAGCAATATTGATGGAGCAGGGCAGGGGATATCCTCCTCTTGTGGTAAGGCTTTTAGTCACCGTCCTTTGCTCCTGAGACAGAGGTAGAAGGAGACCTTGGGTGAGACAATCGAGGCATTTTCTGGGAATACTATATGGACTACCTACCACATGCTTAGAACTGGGTGCAGAATGAAATGGCTCATGACACACAGGGTAAAAGGTGTGGGGAAAGGGTGAGACTTAACGGTACCATCTGAGCCTGAATCCTGCAGTACCGAATGTCAAGACAGCCATGGACTTTGTGGTTTTATGATCTGATAAACTCCATTTTTGCTTAATGAAGTTTGTGTCCCATTTCTGTCACTCACAATAGCAAGGGCACTGAAAGGACATGAAAAAGATTCTATTTTCAGTCTTTCTTTTAGGTATATCTGCAGACTGGGTCTCTCTTCTCTCTCTCTCTCTCTCTCTCTCTCTCTCTCTCTCTCTCTCTCTCTCTGTCTCATTCAAAGGTAAATGCAGGAGACACAGAGGCTATGCCAGGGACCATTCTGTTCTCTATTATGTGGGCATAGACTGAATAATAATACTCATGTAATGAGGCTGATAACATTATGTTGGAAACATCATAAGGATTCCTGTGGAAAAATGATTAAATGTAAAAACACAAAACTACCCTCTGCCATCCACCTGCTCCCATCGCCACCCCCATCTCCTACTGGGAGTCTTTGGCCTGAGACCTGTTATAATCTGAGAGCTTTAATCAGTACCTGCTCCTGCTCCGGATCCTGCTCCCAAATAAGCTTCAATTCCCTCTTGACAATACTTCCTGGAAAATTCACTTCTTTTTCGCCTAGAATGTTTTATAGGTAGGATTTGAAGGCACAGTTATGCTTGCTTTTAGTACAAATATCATTTTCATGATTAACTATAAGTTTATGTTAATTTCAATGAAAGTTTGTCATCTATTTTATTGACCTTCACCTACCAGCTATTTTTTTCTCATCTATGTTGTAGATGCAACTGTGTAGGTAGTCACCTTGGTTTTCTCAGGGAAAGCCAGGAGCATAGGAATAAACCTTTGGCATTGTGATCAGAAAACAGCTACTTGGTTTGGAGCAAGTCATGATGGCATTGGTTTGTGGGCTGTGAGTTATATATGTATAACCTTTTAGAAAGTGGGGCTTTCATTCTGATTCATCAGCCAAATTTTGTTCTTTGTGTTAAAAAAAGAAAAAACAGGTTCCGTATTTTACTTAACTGTGTGTGTGTGTTGTTTACATAGGATTTGACCTATGGTTCTTGCCAGTGGCTAACACTTTCAAACTTTCCACAGAAGTTGCATTAAAAAGACTCCCTCATGGGAGGTATGGCATTGACTTGTTGATTGATTTGAAGGTAACAGATTGATTTAAAGTTACTGCCCACAATTTATGAAACCTATAGGACCACAACTATATTGTAAGTAAAGCTTTATACAACAAGCTGCTAACAGAGTTTCTGGCACATAATGAGTCAAACAAGTTTATAAATAAAAGTTTATACATGAGCAATTAAAAGAATAGATAAATTGCTTACCATGAGGAAGTCATATTGAGTGAATAATTTTTATAGCCTATGTAATATTGCCACATAATGATTTTATAACCTATGTAATGTTGCTTAATGAAAATATGTTGGAGGGTGTCTTTTAGGTACATAATGATAACAAAACTATATATTTCTACCATAGCAGATGCTTTTAGTGTTTTCTCTAACACTCTATTATGAAAACCTGCTCCATGCCTTACTGTTGTACCTACCATTTTGCTGTCTGTTTCTGTTGACTCTGCGTATGGTAGCTAAACTGTTTCTTACAAAACATTTTCCACAATCTTGACAGAAAAAAAAAAAAGCCCTACAGATTGTCTAACTTAATTATCATTCGGGGCACTATGGGAAGATGCATTGTTTTCTAAAAAAAAACAAACAGAACAATAAGGGCATGCAAAGAAAAAAGTGAATCACTTAATAAAGGATCTGTAGGGAATTAATCTTTTTACTGTGATAAAGAGAAAAGAGAATCTGATCCATTCTTTTTTTCATTTTTCAAATCTCCTTTAAATAAGATGGGGAAGTAAATCAGAATAAGAGGTAAGTGATAAATGATTAAAAGAGTCTTACAGTATAAGAGGCAAGTATGCATCTATACAAAATAGCAGTGTAATATTTTCTATAAAATATGAAAGTGATTTTATTTATTATTGCTTTTTCATTTGTTTCATCTTTTTAAAATCAAATTTAACATGGTATAAAGATACAGATCACTCACATTTAAATAAAGAATTGTTTTATTTTATTGTCATGCTTCTCTCCTGTGCCAGGTCCAAATCAAAACCTTCAAATGCACACATTTCCTAGTCAGGTTGTACAAACAAGAACTTGAGCTTTGGGAATAGACTGATGCATTTAACTCTTTATTTGGCAGGGGGAGGTTACCGGTACTGAACTCAGAGGCACTCTACCACTGAGCCACATCCTCAACCCTATTTGGTATTTTATTTGAAGACATGGTCTCTCTGAGTTGCTTAGTGCCTCGCCTTTGCTGAGGCTGGCTTTGAACTTTTGATTCTCCTGCCTCACCCTCCTGAGCTGCTGGGATTACAGGTGTGTGCCACAGAGCCTAGCCATTTAACTCTTGATTCTGACATGTGGACAGGGTAATATCATCTCACTAAAGTCCAGTTTTCTCATGTGAAATGTCAAAATGAGAACAAGATTGCTTCTTTGGAGGGCAAATCAGATAATACTTTTTAAAGTGCTTAGCCTGGTGTCTGATATAGGAAGTGATCAGTCACTAAAATAATAATTGCTATTTACCATAGAACATTTCAAATGTGAGATTATGAATTTTTAAGTCTAATAAACAAAGATTAAGTCAGAACAATTGCAGTTTTCCAACTTGTTATTTTGAAAAAAAAAAAAGTTCAAACACATAGAAAACTTTCTAGAATAGTACAATGGATAGCATCTATTCACCAAGATTCACCCGCTATTCCTTTTTGCCCCAAAGACAGCCAGTGGCTGTTCCTTTTTGCGTTCTAATACATATGCAGGAACTTCCTAAAAGTAAGAACCTTCTCCTCCCTACATGTATTAGAGTGAAATCTTACTGGATTAAGTAAAATTATCTTTTTTGTTAAGAGGAATTTCCCATTTTCCTGCCTGGAACTTTGAGCAATGCCTCGAGGGGTCAGCCATAGTGTAGTCTGGTCAACTTTTGCAACAGGTGAAGCAGGAAGGGAGACCAAGTGTCCCATATCTGGGCTCCAACCCTGGGATTCCTTGTTGAAGGACAAAAGTAAAGCATTTTTCCAGTTTTAGCTGCTGTTTTTCATTTTCTTGTACGTTCAGCTAAAGGCAATCCTGGCTGATACTCTAAATAATTGTTTCAAATAAATAAATTTAATAGATATGTATTTTTAAAATAAAGCACTTCAAATCTTTTCTATCTAAATTGCAAAGGCAGAAACATAATACTAGTTACAGAATTTAGCATGATAGGAATCAACAAATTGTACATTATTAGACACAATAACACCTTATGTTTCTGGCACATTGAAAAAGATACTTTTTGCTGAGAAAAAAACAAGAAACTATGATCCTTCTCATCTTGATGGTTTTTTACCTGCTATCCTCCCAGCTAAACTTTTCTCTGTATCCTGCACCAATATTACCTTACAATTATTGCTTATTAATATATCTTGCTTACAAGACTATGACTACCTTGAAGGTAGACAATACAATTTTATCATTTTGTATTCATAGCACTTAAAATAGCAGCTGGGTCACTACTTCATTAATTTCCTTATTAATTATGGAATTTTGTTTTTGTTTTTGTTAAGTCCAGGAGTACTCTATCACTGAGATACACCCAGCTTTTTAAGATTTTGATATTTTTGAGACAGGGTCTCCCTAAATTTTCCAGGTTGACCTTAAACTTGTGATTTTCCTGCCTCAGTCTTCAAGTAGCTGAAATTACAGGCAATGCAGCCCACTCCATGCCCAAGTATTCTGGTTTTTGGTTGTTTTATTTTTTTTAAGATATATCATCTTATTACATTCCCCAAGCTGCACTTCCCCTCCCCACCTCCCTGCCTAACTTCTGGCTCAGCCTTCCAAGTATCTGGGACCCAAAGTACATACCAACACTCAACTTTTATTAATTCCTAAAGTTGGAAAATGTTGTGGTTTGTGTCTAATAACCTGTTATATATCAGGCACTCTTCTTGGTGCTGGTGCAATGAGCAAAACAGATACAGATTTTTGCAAAGATTTATGTATGTATGCCCCAACAATCTTGGTTCAATGAAAAAAATCCACATACAGAAATCTTCTCTACATTTGTGAATACACAAAAACAAAATGGAATGATATTGGAAAGGAATTTACGAACAAATCAGTTTTTTCAAGACATTAAGCCAAAAATAGAATTCCTTTCTCTTTACCCAAAACATAGTTCTTTTCTTAATTGACTTATCTCACAAAAACACATCCTCACACACATTCCTAAAATTGACCATGCTATTCTCATTCATACTAACCCATGACTTTCCCTTGCCAGGCCTGGTGGCACACGCTTGTAATCCCAGTGACTCGAGAGGCTAAGGCAAGAGGATTGCAAGTTCAAAGCCAATTGCAGGTGCAAAGCCACCTTTGGCAATTAAGCAAGGCCCTAAGCAACTTAGGACGACTCAAAATAAAAAATAAAAAAGGCTGTCATGTAGCTCAGTGATAAAGTGCTCCTGGATTCAATCACTGGTGCCAATAAATAAATGAGTAATAAAAATAAAAATAAAGAAAAGAAAACCTGGTCCATCTGAGTTCTATAGCTACAGCTCTAGCTGTATGTTTACCCTTTGCTCTCACCAGACATAATTGCTAATTACCAGCAAATACACAAACACAACTTTTTTACCTCTTTGCTTTTGCTCATGAGGTTCTTTCTGGAAGATCTCCCCTTCACACATGTCCCACACCTACTGAAGCACTATCTCAGTCACTAACCCTGCCATTAGAGCCCGCTCCTTGTATTTTCTTTGTCCTTTGTGCTTACCATGATTATAGCATATAGGAAAACATTTTTTAAATGTTTACCTTTCTAAGGATAGGCTTTTATGATCACTTTAACAATAACAAGTAATAGTAAAAGTAAAAGAAAAAACATTCACCTTCCTTACCAAAAGAGCCACACTTTCCTTGTTTTACAAAAACATTAGTAGATTTCTCTTATTTTCAAGTTTTTAACCTTGGGAAATGGTCAAAAGCTAAGAAATCCTGTATTCCATGAAAAAAAAAAAAGCAGTTTATGACACATTTAAAATAACTCATGTTTAAGAGAAAATTAAATTAGTAAATTTTATTTTCTGAGTAAAATTTATTTCTACATTTAGTTAGGTAAATGTGCTGACTAAATCAGAGTGAATTGTACAAGTTGGAATTTTTATATTCTTATAGTGTTTGAAGATACAGAAATGCCAGCAAAACTGTTGGCTTCCATATGAAACTGTCTTTGAAAATCACATCTTTTCTTTATGATACAGAAACACATGTCTACAATACCATAGAAATGGAAGTCCAGAGAGAAGTAAGACTCTAAAATTGCACTATATCATTTCCTGCCAAATTTAACAGTCCTTAAGTTATGAGGTAACTTATTTAATTCAGTTTTGGGGAAAAAATAATAAAAAAAAAATCATTGATTTTTTTTCTACTTAACACAATATGCATTATATGTCACTTATATTTCCCATTCATGTATGTGAAGAAATGCTCTAGACATTTAGAAACATAAGGTAAGAAATGGAATCAAAAAGAAGCCTCAGAACTCCTCCATAGTTTTCCCTAATAGTGTCTGTGAAAAGTTTTATAGATGCCATTGTTCAAGTTTTCTAATCCTTATTTTTATCTCTCTATAATTTTTAAATTCTATTATGTCTTGAATACCCCTATTTTCTTGACAGGCACACTAGCCTTTGATTTAATGTGATGCACATAAAGAATGGATCCTTCTTCATTTTTCTCTTCCTGGAAACTAGAAGTGCACCAATTATGTGTGGTGATGGAGAAGGCTCGAAAAGTGTCGTGAGAGTACATCTCAAAGTTTGCAGTGACCCAGACTTCTCCCCACGCAGACTGGAAGATCCACACAGATTAAAAACTGTATTTCAGTGTATGTGTGTATGTTATAATTATATATCTGTATCTTTTATCTGTCTACCTACCTATCTTCTTATGCCTAGCTCCTAGGAGCATGGTGTGTGCCTAAAAAGCAGATGTGGAATAAACCGCTGGAAATGCGCCCTATTTTTAATAGAACTGTCTATGAAAAGTGTGTTTCTCAACAATACTGAGCTTTGTTTGTGTTACCTGGGAAAGTTTATGCTGTGCATGAGGTCGCCTTAGGGCACCAGGAGGTAGAAGTAAACCCCCATAACAAAATGCTTCATTTCTTGCCCATAATTTTAACTGGGCTTCTCTGAGGACTCCTTTGTAATTGTATTCAAGGGATATAATACTGCACTGCACCTAATGTCCAATCTCTGAACTAAGGAGGATTCATAGTAATGATGTCTCCTTCAGTCTAAGGAAACTCCCTCTAAGAATCCTTTTATTATTCAATAAAAGTTATCCTATATCGGTAAACTACTCTTAAATTATACAACTCCAACCAATTTCCCTTCCATGTTTTCCATCCCATCTTGATTTGCTGTCCTTACACACATACCTTCCTTAGAATAGAAACCACCTCACCCTGTTTTTCCAGCCCTGAAACAGTTAAGAATTAATGTTACTTCCCATCAGAGTAGTAGAGTCAGCTCTTGTGCTCTCCCAATGTGTCACCAAGTTTTGATCGATGATTTAGTTATTTTTACTACAACTGTCAAAACGAACATTGAGCTGAGCTCATTGTCTTTCTGAAGTGCTGAGGATGGAGCCCAGGGCCTAGTGCGTGCTAGGTGTGTGCTCTTACCTGTGTGCCAAGTAAGAGCCACACACCTGCCAGAGTCCCCCACATGGCCTTGCCTCATACGGAGTGGGTTTAAACACCAGCTCAGAAGGAAGACATGTTGACAGCACAGCTGAGGATTTCTAGAAATTCTGTGGTGAGATAATGTGATACTTTGGTAAAACCAGAGCAGTTCAGGTTGCTGGAGTATTTGATAGTTTTGAATCATTTTATTTCTTCAAGTGTCTACCAATATGTCAAGGATTTAAAAGAGAATCACGAACTCCAAGGGACCATTGCATTTCTGAATCAACAAAACCATTAAAAACGTTTTTCAACATTTCTTTTTCCTTAACCTAGAATAACTAATCCTGAACTAGGGTTTTGTTTTTTGTTTATTTGTTTGTTTGTTTTCTTAATGCTAATAGAGAGTTTAACAGTTTGGGTTGTTTATTGCTGCCTAACAAATCACCCCAAACTTGGTGGCTTCAAACAATAGCAACATTTATTTTGCACGTGTTTGCAATTCTGTGGGTATAGGGATAACTTATCTTCCCTCTTCTGTATCTGTTGGAACAGATGAAGAACTAGGGGCTAGAATCCTTTGTAACCTTTACTTATTCACAGACCTGGTCTTCATACTGATCATAGGTTGGGAATTTATCTGGGGCTCTCAACACCACACCCATAGAGCCTCTGCACTTGATCTATGTTTTCTTAATATGTGATTCCAAGAATTTGTGTCCCTAGAGAGAGAACCAGCTGCAAGCAATGTCACATTCAATGACTCACCATGAAAAGTCATGCCACTTTCTATTTGTCAAAGCAGTCTCACAGGCTCACACCTTTAAGAGAAAGGGGAATGGATTCCAGTTTTTCTTAGTAAGGGATTACCATGTTTCTAGAGGACCATGCCGGATCAGAAATATTGTTGTGGTTATTTCGGGAAATCATCCTATTAGCACAAAAGTATCGGGCCAGAAGCAAACTTCATGGATCATTT
The DNA here is from genome assembly GCF_001458135.2 of Marmota marmota marmota. NCBI lineage: Eukaryota > Metazoa > Chordata > Mammalia > Rodentia > Sciuridae > Marmota > Marmota marmota. The sequence continues at coordinate 47,529,046 of NW_025999990.1, read as the reverse complement.
CAGCCTTTTATTCAGGGACAGGATTACACCTCCAATGGGCCCATTTTCCTGGTGGAAAATGATCCAATGGCCAAAGGAGGAGGTGGGGCTTACTTGGGTTATACTGAGAGGTGATTTAGTGAGTGTGTCAGTTTGGGCACTCAGGAATTTGGGCTTGGGATTGGGGGTCAGTGGCCAGCACCTGGAGAGGATTTATCTTGGAAGAGATTAGTGTTTCCTAGAGACCATCATTCTAGGTTTGGTGAAACACTTTCTCCCCACCAGCGGCCAGCATCTGAAAAGGATTTATCTTGAAAGAGATGAAAGGTATCAATGTATAGCTTTCTTTTAAATTCCCTTTCCCCAGACTACACTATCTTGGGGTTTTTCACTTTCCATATCTAACACATCTTATGCTATAGTCTGCCCTTTGGCCACAACAATTCATATCCCTCCCACAGGTAAAATATATCTCAGAGAATTTTCTGTTTCTTCTTTTTCTGATGAGTTTGTTACTTTACATTTTTAAAATTTTATTAACTGGGTTTTATTTCAAAATTTTATTTTTGAATTTAACATTCTCTTCTATGGTTGAAAAGTCATGCACATTACTCTTTATGATTTTTAAAATTAGGTACTCAAGACATTTTTACATGCATACTAATCTAACATTTTAAAATTGATGAATAGCTTTACATTCACCCTGAAATACAAGATCTCAGCCCACTTTAACTCTGATTATCTCCTCCCAGATTGATATGTGTCTTAGCTTATGCTGTGATAGCTAAAGACCATGGTATGGGAGGCTGTTATAATCTGAATGTGGTATCTTCCAAAAATTCCTTTGTTGAAACTGTACCCCACAATGTGATGGTTTTAGGAGGTATGACATTTTGGAAGTAATTAGAATTAGGCAGAAGCTTCATGAAGGGAATAAGGGCCCTTGTACTTGTCCTGAGATCTTGGCTCTTCCTGCCTTTGCCTTGTGAAAGACAATGAGAATTCAGCAGTCTGCAACCAGGAAGGTGGCCTTCATCAGGACCCAATAATTTTGGTACTCTAATTCAGACTTCCAGCTTCCAGAACTATGAGAAATGAAATTCTATTTTTAGGTGCCACCCAAGCTATGATAATTTGTTATAGCAGCTCCAATTAACTAACTTGGTGACTTTAACAATGTACATCTTTTTGTCATAATTCTAAAGACTGAAAAGACCAAGAGTGCAGTGCTAAGAGATTCAGTAGCTGGTGAGGGTGCTCTTCATGATGCTCAGATTACTGCCTTCTTGCTGTATCCTCACATGGTTGGGAAAGAGCATGATGTGGGGTCTTCCTCTCCTTAAAAGGCCACTAATCCCATATTGGGACCACTACCTTTGAGATCTTATCTCAATCTAATTACCTCTCAACAGCCTCACCTCCAAATAACATCATATTAGGTCCTGGCCTTCAACATATGGGTTTAGCAGGGGACACAAACATACAATTCATACCAATATTCTATTACTTTCTTGTACTTTAGACCTGGCCTATTTTTTTCATGTTTAGTGTTATTATTTTTGCTTTTAAAAGTAGAAAAATGCAGTTGACTATTGTTACATTAACCCATATTTTTATCAATATTTTCCCTATCCCTTCTTTTTGATTGGGGTATAATTTTCATATGATACAACTTACCATTGAAAAGCTTTTACTTCAATGAGGTTTAGTATGTCCATAATGTTGGGCAACTCTCTACCAATATTTAATCTCAAAACATGTTGTCACCCCCAAACAAATTCTACTGGTTATTAAACTCTAAATTAATAGAATATTTTCTCTTGGCATGCTGAAATGAGTGTTTTCTAATATTTTGGCTTCTTTTGTTACTGCTGCTCTTAGTCTAATTGCTACTCTTTCTATGTGACTTTTGAGTCTTTACTCTTGGCCTGCTCTATTTAGAAATAATTCTTGAAGTTTTTTTTTTTTTTTTTTTAATAGAGGCTTTTCAGAATATTTCTGGAATTACAATGAATCTCTAACTCAGTCTGGAGAAAAGTAGCATGTTTACTTTGAATTGAATGTTTCTTTCAATTAACATGGTATATTGGTTCATGGCATATTTTTTTAAAGTTTTATAATTATCCATATATTATTATAGCTCATATTTTGTTAGCTTTGTTCTTAGGTATTTTGTTAGAGTCTGTAAACAAGTCAAAATAACACCTGGCATTTTGCCAGGGGAATGTTAGAGTCTGTAAACAAGTCTGGATGGCGCCTGGCAAAATGCCAGAGGGAGTGGTTTGTGAAGTAACACCAGCGAGCCATTAAGTGTGGAGATTTCTTATTGGTTGACTGATGTATCTAGTTTATGCTAATTAGATAAGCTGTGTGGAATGTATAAATACTGCTCCTGTCCTACAATAAACGGCTCCCACTCCTGCTGTATCAATGTACACAAGTTGCTCGTCACCCCCCGGCTATTTTGCTGCAGCCAGACTGTGGCAGTATTTATAACTCTTATACTATTATTATGGATGGCTATTTCAGGGTAGGGAGGATTGAACTCTGGGGCACTTGAACACTGAGTAACATCCGTATTTTGCATTTTATTTAAAGACAGGGTCTCACTGAGTTGCTTAACAGCTCACTTTTGCTGAGGCTGGCTTTGAACTCCCAATCCTCCTGCTTCAGCCTCCCAAGTCACTGGGATTACAGGTGTGTGCCACTGCACCCAGCTACAGAAGGCTAATTTTAAATTATATTTCTAATGTTTTTGAATGCATGAAATTATTTTTTAAATTTTTTCATTGTAATTTGTTATATATGAGAACAGAATGCATTACAATTCATATTACTCATATAGAGCACAATTTTTCATATTTCTGGTTGCATACAAAGTATATAAACACCATTCACATCTTCATACATGTACTTAGGGTAATGATGTCCATTTCATTCCACCCTATTTTCTACCGCCATACCCACTTCTTTTCCCTCCCACCCCTTTGCCCTATATAGAGTTCATCTAATCTTTCCATACTCCCCCTCCCAATCCCACTGTGAATTAGCCACATTATATCAGAGAAAACATTCGGCATTTGTTTTTTTGGCATTGGATAACTTCACTTAGCATTATATTCTCCAAATCCATCCATTCACCTGCAAATGCCATGATTTTATTCTCTTTTATTGCTGAGTAATATTCCATTGTGTATATATACCACATTTTCTTTATCCATCTACTGAAGGACATCTAGGTTCGTTACACAGTTTAGCTATTGTAAATCGTGCTGCTATAAACATTGATGTGGTTGTGTCCCTGTAGTATGCTGTTTTTAAGTCCTTTGGGTATAGACTGAGGAAAGGAATAGCTGGGTCAAATGATGGTTCCATTCCGAATTTTCCAAGAAATATCCATACTGCTTTCCATATTGGCTGCACCAATTTAGTCCCACCAGCAGTATATGAATGTACGTTTTCCCCCACATCTTCACCAGAACTTATTGTTGTTTGTATTCATAATAGCTGCCATTCTGACTGGAGTGAGATGAAATATTAGAGTAGTTTAGATTTTTGCATTTCTCTAATTGCTAGAGATGTTGGACATTTTTTTCATGTATTTGTTGATTGATTGTATATTACCTTCTGAGAAGTGTCTGTTCAGGTACTTGGCTCATTTATTGATTGGGTTATTTGTTTTTTTGGTGTTTAGTTTTTTGAATTCTTTATATATCCTAGTGATTAGTGCTCTATCTGATGTGCAAGTGGTAAAAATTTGCTCCCAAGCTGTAGGCTCTCTATTCACCTCACAGATTGTTTCTTTTGCTGACAAGAAGCTTTTTAGTTTGAATCCATTCCATTTATTGATTCTTGGTTTTAATTCTTGCACAATAGGAGTCTTACTAAGGAAGTTGGGGCCTAATCGGATGTGATAGAGATTGGGCCTTCTGTTTCTTCTATTAGACGCAGGGTTCCTGGTTTAATTCTTATCTCCTTGATCCACTTTGATTTGAGTTTTGTGCATGTGAGAGACAGAGGTTTAATTTCATTTTGTTGCAAATCAATTTCCAGTTTTCCCGGCACCATATGTTGAAGAGGCTATCTTTTCTCCAGTGTATGTTTTTGGTGCCTTTGTCTAACATAATATAACTGTAATTATGGGGTTAGTCTCTGTGTCCTCTGTTCTATACCATTGGTCTACCAGTCTATTTTGGTGCCAATTCCATGCTGTTTTGTTACTATTTCTCTGTAGTACAGTTTAAGGTCTGGTATAGTAATGCCACCTGCTTCATTCTACTTGCTAAGAATTGCTTTAGCTATTGTGTCTTATATTTCCAGATGAATTTCATGACTGCTTTTTCTATTTTACGAGGTATGTCATTGGGATTTCAATTGGAATTGCATTAAATGTGTATAGTGTTTTTGGTAGTACAATCATTTTGACAATATTAATTCTGCCTATCCAGGAACAAGGTAAGTCTTTCCATATTCTAAGGTCTTCTTTAATGTCTTTCTTTAGCGTTCTGTAGTTTTCATTGTAGAGGTCATTCACCTCTTTTGTTAGGTTGGTTCCTAAGTTTTGTTTTGTTTTTTTGAGGCTGTTGTAAATGGGGTAGTTTTTCTCATCTCCCTTTCAGAAGATTTGTCACTGATATACAGAAATGCCTTTGATTGATGAGTGTTGATTTTGTATCCTGCTACTTTGCTGAATTCATTTACTAGTTCTAGAAGTTTTCTGGTATAATTTTTTTGGGTCTTCTAGGTATAGAATCATATTGTTGGCAAATAGTGCTAATTTGAGTTCTTCTTTTCCTATCTGTATCCCTTTCATTTCTTTTGTCTAATTGCTCTGGCCAGTGTTTCAAGAACTATGTTAAATAGAAGTGATGAAAGAGGTCATCTCTGTCTTTTTCCAGTTTTTAGATGGAATGTTTTCAATTTTTTTCAATTTAGAATGATGTTGGCCTGGGTCTTAGCATAGGTAGCTTTTACAATGTTGAGCTATGTTCCTCTATCCCTAGTTTTTCTAGTGTTTTGAACATGAAGGGGTGCTGTATTTTGTCAAATGTTTTTTCTGTGTCTATTGAGATGAGCATATGGTTGTAATCTTTAAGTCTATTGATATGATGAATTACATTTTTTATTTCCATATGTTGAATTAACCTTGCATCCCTGGAATGAACCCTACTTGATCATGGTGCACCATCTCTTTTGATATGGTTTTGTATTCAATTTGCCAGTATTTTATTGAGACTTTTTGCCACTATGTTCGTTAGAGATATTGGTCTGAAGTTTTCTTTTCTTTTCTTTTCTTTTTCTTTTTTTTTTTTTTTTTGATGTGTCTCTGCCTGGTTTTGGAAACCGGTTGATATTGTCCACATGAAATGAGTTTGGAAGTGCTCCCTCTTTTTCTATTTCCTGAAATAAATTGAATAGCATTGGTTTTACTTCTTCTTTAAAGGTTTTGTAGAACTTGGATGTGTATCCATTCAGTCTTGGGCTTTTTTTTGGTTGGTAGGCTTCTGATGGCATCTTCTATTTCATCGCTTGAAATTGATCTGTTTAAATTATCTATATCATCCTGATTCAATTTGGGCAAATCATATGACTCTAGATATTTGTCAATGCCTTAGATATTTTCTATTTTATTGCAGTAAAAGTTTTCAAAAGAATTTCTAATTATCTTCTCTATTTCTGTAGTGTATGCTGTGATATTTCCTTTTCATCATGAATGTTAGTGATTTGAGTTTTCTCTCTCCTTCTATTTGTTAGCATGGCTAAGGATCTGTCAATTTTATTTATTTATTTTTTGAAGAACCAACTTGTCAATTTTTTCAATTGTTTCTTTTGTTTCAATTTTACTGATCTCAACTCTTGATTTTAATTATCTCCTGTCTTCTACTGCTTTTGCTGCTGATTTGTTCTTCTTTGTCTAGGACCTTGAGATGTAGTGTGAGGTCATTTATTTGTTGACTTTTCCTTCTTTTAAGGAATAAACTCCATACAATGAGCTTTCCTCTTAGTACTGCCTTCATAGTGTCCCATAGATTTTAATTTGTTGTATCTGTGTTCTCATTCACCTGTAAGAATTTGTAATTTCCTCCTTCATGTCTTTTGCAGCCCATTGTTCATTCAGTAGGATATTATTTAGTCTACAGGTATTGGAGTAGCTTTTATTTTTATTTTATCATTTATTTCTAATTTCATTCCATTATGATCTAATAGAATGCAGGGTAATATCTCTACTTTTTTATACTTGCTAAAAGTTGCTCTGTGGCATAATATATGGTCTATGTTAGAGAAAGATCCATGTGGTGCTGAGAAGAAAGTGTATTCATTCATTGAAGGACAAAATATTTTATATATGTTAGTTAAGTCTAAGTTATTGATGGTATTACTGAGTTCTTTAGTATCTTTGTTCAGCTTTTGTTTGGATGATCTATACAGTGGTGAAAGAGGTGTGTTAAAGTCACCCAGAATTATTATGTTGTGGTCTATTTGACTCTTGAACTTGAGAAGAGTTTGTTTGATGAACATTGATGCATCCTTGTTTTGGGCATATAAATTTATTAGTGTTATGATTTGTTGATGAATGTCTTCCTTAAGCAGTTTGAGATATCCTTCTGTATCCCTTTTGATCAATTTTGGCTTGAAGTGTACTTTATTTTATATGTGGATGGAAAAACCTGCTTACTTCCACAGTCCATGTGAGTGGCATGATTTTTTCCAACCTTTCACCTTCAGTCTGTGGATGTCTTTTCCTAAGAGATGAGTCTCTTGGAGACAGCATATTGTTGTGTCTTTTATTTTTTTTAAAATCCAATCTGCCAGCCTATGTTTTTTGATTGATGAGTTTAGGCTATTAATATTCAGTGTTATTATTGAGACATGATTTGTATTCCCAGCCATTTTTATTTATTTTTGATATTTAACTTGACTTGGTTTCCCCTTTAATTAGTTTTTTCTTTAGTGTAATACCACCCTTTGCTGATTTTTATTGTTGTTTTTCAACTCTTATTCATGGAATATTTTGCCGAGGATATTGTGTAGTGCAGGCTTTCGAGTTGTAAACTCTTTTAACTCTTGTTTATCATTGAATGTTTTTATTTCATTATCAAATCTGAATCTTAATTTTTCTGGATATAAGATACTTGGTTGGCATCCATTTTCTTTCAGAAATTGATATATGTTGTTCCAGGATCTTCTAGCTTTCAGGGTCTGGGTTGAAAAATTCGCACATAATCTAATTGGTTTCCCCCCATATGTAATCTGATTCCTTTCTCTCGTGGCTTTTAATATTTTCTCCATATTCTGTATGTTAGGTATTTTCATTATAATGTGCCTTGGTGTAGATCTGTTGTGGTTTTGTATATTTGGCGTCCTGTAAGCCTCTTGAATTTGGTTTTCCAATTCATTCTTCATATTTGGAAAATTTTCTGACATTATTTCATTAAATAGATTATTCATTCCTTTGGTTTGGAACTCTATGCTAAATTTGGTCTTTTTATGCTATCCCATATTTATTGAATGTTCTGCTCATGGTTTCTTATCATTTTTACTGTGTGAAGGACAATTTTTAACAGATCCCAATATAAACAATAGATATTCTTAAAACAAATGTTTGCTATTAATACATTTACAGAAATGGTGAATTCAATTATTATCTACAATATACTCAGTAGGTTTGTAAAACCTAGGTTTACAGTTTCTGATGGTGGACAAAGAACGGGGGGTGAGGAGTAGGATGATATGCTGAGGAGGTAGGAGGTGAGGATACAGAGTTAATATATCTTAGAAAGTGTGAAAGAGAAATCTAAAGAGGAAGATTAGTAGCAGGAGAGAGGAAGTAATTTTGGGTAGACAAGTAAGTGGGAAGACAGTACAGTACATAAAATAAACTCACATATACATTAAGAAAAATTTAAAAAATGTTAAAATAGTAGAAATTGGTGAGAAAAAAAGAATATACAACACAACTGAATATACTCTTCAGAGATCTCAGTACTTAAAATCCTAATTCATGCAAAGTACTTGGCTTCACATATGTTGGGGATGTGAGGGCGGGAGAATAGAGTGGGAGAGAGAAAAAAAAGTAAGGGAAAAAAATGTCTTGAAGGAAGACACAGGGCTTGTTTTGGTTGAAGATCAGTAACTTTCCTGCCTCCCTTCTAATCCAATAGGTGGGGTTGACTGTTGTTAGCTGGTATCTCTGTTCTCAGGATGGTGAAGGTAACCAGGGTGTCACTGTGCTGGGAGAGCGGCTGCTGGGGAGAGGGGTGAGTTAGAAACTGGGTACCTGGTCAACCAAGGTTCCAAACTGGGAGTTGCTCCCACTGAAGATGGTGATGAAAGTGACCCACAATGGAGGCACCTGCTTTCAGTAATGGAGTGTGGCGTTGGGTGGGAGGAGCTGGGCAATGGCATTGGACTATAAGTTCAGAGAGGAGCTCTGTGGAATGCAGTGTGTGGTTTTGGCTGACTTCAGAGTCAGTATGAAGTTTCCAGGTTCAGGGAGGTGACTGCTCATTGGGGACTATCTCTGCTGTTTCAGAGACCCAAGATGGCGGCAATGAAGGAGCCCCACATTGGTAGATGGGGGTCCATACAGGAGTGGCAGCCAGAGTTTCTGCACTAAGGAAGCCGCCAGGTATCCTGCATGGGAGCGGCATCCATGATTTCTGTTCAGGTGGGTGACCGAAAATTTTGCGTGGGTGCTGATGCCTATGGTCCCTCTCGGGTACCCGGTAGTCCTGTGTGGGCAAGTAGTTGGGAGGTCTCACCTACTCTGATGCTGAGGCCTGGATCCCTGGATGGGCACAGTGACTGTGATTCCTGCACAGAATCAGGACTATTGCTTACAGAGAAGCTGTATTCTCACTACTTAAGTCTCAGGTCACTGAGAGACACAGAATGCTGCCTCCCTCTGGCCTGCCATCTTGGATTGATGCATGAAATTATAATTGACTATTTGTAAATTCCTCTTACTTTCAGCAACTTGCTATATTCTCAATAATTAGATAAACTATTCTAATTATTGATCTGCATATCTTTGTGTGTGTGTGTGTGTGTGTGTGTGTGTGTGTGGTGAACACAGGGCTTTGTGCATGTGAGGCAAGCACTCTGCCAACTGAGCTATATCCCAAGTCCTTGATCTGTATATTTTGCAAAAAGTTTTTAGATAGTCATATGATCTGAAAATAATTAAAAATGCTAATTGTATTTCCTTCATTCTAGTGTCTGTGCCATTCATTTTTGTTATGTTTTATTGTGCTTGCTAGAACATTTCAGTTCAATGTTTAATAGACTGACAAAGTTAAGCATTTTTTATTACATCTGAGATGTCTGATTCTTTATCATTTTATTCCTTAATTAGATTTTGTTTTAAATAATTTCATTTCCATTTTGTGTATAATGCTATGTTATACAAATACAAAAAGTAAACAAATTATTTCATTTCATTCATTGCCCATGTCACAGTTCGGAAAAGGATCTAGAATTTTGAAGTAATGTCTTATTTTATTTTGTTTAGCTTTATAGTGTTTAATATATTCAATATTGTCTTGAAAACTAAAATGGCTTTTTTTCTGATTTATTTTAAATATTTCAGGTCTGGATTGAACTTCTTCATGGCTGTTTAAGTCAGTTTTCCCTTACTGTAACAAAATACTTGATGTAATCAACTTATAGGAAGGAAAAGTTATTTTGGCTCATGGTTCTAGAAAAGTTTATTTGGGCTCATGGTGAGTTGTTCTACTGCCTTTGAGCCTTTAGTGAGATAGCACAATATGGCAGAAAACACACTGGAGAGCAAGCTGCTTGCCTCATGGCAGCTGAGAAGCAGAGAGAGGAAAAAAGGAACCAGGGTCCTAAAATGCTCTTCAAGGTTATGCCCGTGACAACCTAACTTCTTTTCACCTAAAGGTTTCACCACTCCCAGTAGTGCCATAGGCTGGGTACCAAGCTCAGTGACCTGGGACTATGGAGAACTTCCATTAATGCCAATCATAAATATGCTTAGATATCATTGTAATTTCTGAATTAACTTTAACACGTGGGCCTTCAGAAGACATTATATATATAAACTATAGCCATGGCTGTCAAAATTATTGGGCAACTCAGAATTTGTGCCTTTTTTTCTGATTAACTAATGAGTACACAATTCTGGCATTTTCACACCAAATTTGTGTCATTGTAAATATTTTATAAAATAAATATTTCATGAACAGGATGAGTAGCAGAGTGATGTTTCTCTTACTTTCAAAGAAAGAAAAGGGGATATTTTTGGAAATTGTCTAGCTTTCTTATCAGTGTAGCAAGATCTTAAGATCATCTGTAGTGTATAAAGCACAACTTTAAAATGTAGTTGAATCTGAATTAACAATAGTATCCCTAGAACAATATAATCCCAATCTGCTTAAGTAGAATTAAATTTATGATAAATAGTGACTTAGGGACACATAATCAGCACTTGAATATGTTCCTCATACAAACCTTATTTAAGCACGAAATACCAAAACAAAACTAAGAGGCTTAATTTATTATAGTGGCATAACTTGATGAAATTTTAAATTAATCCTTTTCTACCTTCAAGCACAAAGCACATAACACATTTTTTTCTCCATCAGATATTTCCATTAACTCATTTATTACGTGCACGCTAGGAAGCTCTAATAAAGTAAGCTAAAACTTGTAGATAATCCTTTATAGACTCTCATGATCTCTGTAACCCAAAGGTTTGAATAGCAACTTGGTTTGCTGATGGCCTCCTAGCTTTGGCTAATGGCCATTTGGAAAACAATGGAAAACTTCCATTAACGCCAATCATGAATATGCTTAGATATCACTGTAATTTCTTTTTTTTAATGTTAATTTTTTTTTATTATTAGTTGTTCAAAACATTACAAAGCTCTTGACATATCGTATTTCATACATTTGATTCAAGCAGATCACTGTAATTTCTGAGCTAACTTCCTACACTGCACTCTTGCAGTTGCCACATTTGCATAGTTACAAAATTGTGTTCTCAACCATTATGCACTATCCAGAAACAACCTGGAGGATAGCTGGTGTCCAGTCAATCTATACTAAGCTTGTGATTTGGCTTATGTGAAGTTTCATTTTTTCATGTTATTTTGGGTTATTTCAATCTCTTAAGGTAGGTGAGAATTGTTACTCAATACCAATTTTCATCTGGCACATGTCACTAAGAGCCTACTGCATACTGGGAATGCTTATTTCAAATAGCACAATATAGTGTGCATTGAGTCAAAGGATATAACTAGATCCATGCTCACCCTGATGGGTGAGACAGAAAAGTCCGATTAGATGTGCTATCATGAAACTATTCCAGTAAATGGGATGCACACCTCAGCCAGTGTCTGTTCCTTTTTGTTTTGGAAGACCCTAAGTGATAGAAGACAAATACACGTTTTTGCCATCTTAAGACGCCTATAAATTGAGCACACACATTAGCATCCCCCTTATTAACAACCTGCTCCTAATGTCACCATGAATGCTACTTTCTATTACAGTTTCTCTAAGTGCTCTTGGGTGAAGCTTCCTAGATCCAGCCTCAAAGAAGGAAATCTCAAAAGCACAATATGCACTTGCTCTACATTGGCATGTCAAAATGTTGACAATGGCTACATCAAAGACTAGATCACCTGCCCTAAAAATGTATCATTTCTAACAGTTTTGTTGATATTGATGTCAGTTTGACAGTTGAGACAGAAGAAACAACACCATATTTAGTTGAAAGACATATTGAGATTTCGTTGTCCTGGCTTACTATTTATTCTCTAGAAACTAACCTACTCTTAAAGTAGGTTAGTTTAACACGTGGGCCTTCAGAAGACATAGTGATGTTCTTCCTTTATTTTTTTATAATCCAGAAAAGCCCTTTGATCAAAATATTTTCTATCTAGAATAAGAGATTCAGTTCAATGAAAGAATGGTGAAGCATTCATATTCCAGGTGGCCCATAGTAAGTGTGTAGAGAGATCTCTGAATAAGTGCATCCCACTATGGTTCATTTTAGTGTTGATAGTTGGTTTAAATTAAAGTAGAAATAGGAGGCAGTGTAGGCGAGAAAAGTATTATCAGTTTCAAAACAGAGATATCTGAATTGATAACAAGAAACACCAATAACTACAACAGCAGACACTACTGTCAAAGAATTAACCAACAATGACAATGTTCTCAATAAAAGAAGTCATCCAGATTATAAACAGGTCTTTCTGTGTTACTGATGCAAAGACTGGTATTTGGGGGTTACTGATTTTAGGCTCCTCAAAGAGGATACATAGATATGCTTTAAAAGCATATATGATATGTTGATATGGAATCAGGTTAGAGTTGACAAGAAAGTTCTAGAACTGGTTTCCTTTCTTAGCAATGTAGGGATTACTGATGGCCTGATCCTATGGTATATATAGCTAATTTTTTTTTTAGACACAAGTATTTGCTTTTTTACTTTTAAATTCAGTCTCTGTTGACACTACAGGAGTTAATAGACAAGAAGTCAAGTCATAACAAGCATTATTGAGACCAGACTTTGTTTCTCCTAAGGACAATATAGGAGACCACTTGTTTTTATCAGAATAGGTTACCCAAATTGAAGAGAAATGCAATTTGTTCTCCTTTATAATTTTAAGAGGATGCATCTATAAGGTGAATAAAATTTTGGTTAAGTATTGAGATGAGGAAAATAATTCAGCGGTTTCTTTATTCCCAGAAATGAAACAAAGGATCTCATTGGTACCTTGAAATAATAAGTTATAGAATCTTTAAAATAGCAGGGTTTTAACATCATACATTCAAGCCCATTAAATTCAGAGAATCCATTTACCTTCATTCGTTTGACAAAGATTTATTCAATAGATCCTATGTACAAGGCACTCGGGAAATCAATAGAAAGGCACAATTTCTTTCCTTAATATTGTAACAGACCCATGAATAAAAAACATCAAACAAAAGTAAACACAGTTCTTTGTCTGAATTAAAGAGTCTGCACAGCAGGGCTGAGATTCCTTACAAGGCAAACTTCCAGGTGGGTGTGGTTGCACATTGTGGGCCCTGAACGTGGGGCTTCCCTCTGGTCACAATTTTATGGGTGGAGAGTTTTAGGTTCATCCTTCTGGTGGAAATCATGTACATGAAAATCTGTAGAGAATTGGGAATGAAGATGCTGTTCTCATCAGCTATTTTGCCACCTTGACCCAAAGTCCTGTAAAGAACAAATTTACAGGAGGAAAGGTTTATTTGGGGGATCCTGATTTCAGAGGTCTCAGTTCATAGAAGACTGACTCCATTGCTCTGGGCTGGAGGAGAGGCAGAACATCATGGCAGAAAGCATGTGGTAGAGGATAACAGCTGGAAACATTGCTCCAGGAAGGAGGGAGAGAGAGAGAGAGAGAGAGAGAGAGAGAGAGAGAGAGAGAGAGAGAGACTCCCCTCTCTAGGGACAAACTATAAACCCCAATGTCATGCACTTGGTGACCCACCTCCTCCAGCCACACCCTACCTGCCTACGGTTAACACCCAGTTTATCCCTAAGAGAGGATTAACTCACTGATTAGATGAACACATTCATAACCCAATGAATTCACCTATAAACTTTCTTGCATTGTTTTGTAATCATATATGAATTTTGGGGGACACCTCCAAATCTAAACCATAACATCTGTCAATCATCAGCAAACAGAGTTCCCAATGTTGTCTTCTCCTTCCTAAGCTCACCATTTCTTGTCACTCTGTTGATTTGGGTAACCTATCATTTAGAGGCTATTTCTGAACTAAGAGGACTGTTATCAAGGATTGGCTCTGCCATTTTCTTCCTTTTTTATGTTGGCAAATCAACTAATCCTTCTAAGGTTCATTTTCCCTTTTTGTAAATCAGAGTAATTATGTTACCTTAGTCTTATCTTTCAGTGTGTAATAAACCATAATTTTTGAGGCATAAGTGTTATCAATGCTCCCTAGTTATTGGTCAGGATCAGAACTTTGGCCTTGGGCATCCAGAAATCTGGATGTCATCTTAGCTGGCAGTTACATAATTATCTAAGAGGAGCTAAGTTGTTAAGATTGCTGTCCAAAATCTGACAAATTTACATGCTTAAAACATATGTTACTCTGAGATGAAGTGTCTCTTGCTGAGATGTGTATTATCAGTCACTGCAGCATAACACACCACCCCCATGTTACTGTCTTAAAACCCAATAGACATACATTAATACTCATGAGCCTATAGGGTGGCTGGGGGTTCTGCTTTCTGGACATGGCTCACCTGATCTTATCAGGAATCTCTAAAGCACTGTGGTCAGCTGGAGTTTGACTGCAGTCTGGCTGATCTAGGATGGCCAAGGCTGGAATGCCTATGACCAGAGGACAGTCCCCTTCTCATGTCTGTCACAAAGCTCTAGCAGGCTAGTTCAGAATATCCTAATACTACAAAAGAAGTGCAAAAAAGAAAGACTGGGCAAGATAGCAAGCAGAAATATCTTGGCTTTTCAAGCTGTGTCTTTGTTAAAATTGCCCTCCTTTTACTATAAATTGAATGATGTTGTCGCCATTCCTATGTTGAAGGCCTGATGTCCAAGGTGGTGGCTTGGGAAGTGATTAGGGTTAGAAATCTGATTATGTTTAGGACTCAGGGCCTTATTATAGGGAAAGAGATATCAGAGCTTCCTTTCTCCAACAAGTGAGAAGGCAGCTGCTTGCAAGCCAGGAAGAATCCTCACAAGATACAAATCTGCAAGTATGTTCATCTTGGGATTCTCAGCCTCCTAGACTGTAAGAAACAGAAGTCAACCCCCAGTCAACAGTATTTTGACTTCTGTCATGGGCCAAAACAAATACCTGCTAAGTTCAGGATGAAATTAGAAAGAATTACAAATCAGTGGGCAAAGGGCATGCATTCAGGGCAGATCTTATGGGAGCTTTTGATTCAATCAATATACACCACTCTTAAAGTTTGCGTAGGAATGCTGCAGTCTGTGGGATCTTAGGGTTTGTCCTTCTGCAATTGCACTTTGAGCACACATAGCAGGCAATCAATAATTAATAGCCATTGTCATTATCTCTCTTGGGCAACAATGCTTGGTTTGCCCGGTAATGACACTTCATTTCCTTCATTGTTTTCCCATCTCATGTTTTAAATGTGACAAGGGGATAGCAAGAATATAATAGCAGATTCTAGCTATCGGGCATCTGTGAAAAGTCAAAAATTTGTGATTCAAAAGTGAACTTTTAACTTCTAGTTTTTTAATTATACATGTAATATATTTCACTGTAGGAAAAAAGAAACCATAGTAAAAATAATCCATACTCTTTCTATGTAGAAATAGTCACGATTAACGTTTAGAAAAAATATTCCAAGATTTTTTCTAGCATACATGAATATCTAAGTATGTATATATACATATAATGAATATGTTTTCCTAAAACATGTGATTCTGTTGTTATCCTCCCTTCCAGAAAGACTAAAATAAGATGCTATGCAATACATTACAGAGAAGACCATATTTTCCTAACCTGCCAAACCTCAATAATATATTACCTATAAATATTTGTCAATCTACTCAGTAAAAATGGAAATTCATCATTCTTTGAGTTTACATACTTTTTATAATTAGTAAGAATAACTTTTTATGTTTGTCCTTCAGCTATTCATGCATTTTCTTATGGTTTTGTTTTTATGTCTTACTAACTATCCCATAGATATGTTTCTAACTTTCCTTTAACTTATTGATTTACTTTTAATTCACAAATATTGTCATTCATGAAAGCACTTAATTTGCATATGTGATTAAATAACCCATGATTCATTATTTACTCTTTAAGCTAGTTTAGGATATTTTATAATGAAAAGTAAAATTTAGTCAACAATTTCTTATGGATACATTTCTTGAGTTTAGCCTCAGAAAAATTTCATAAGAAAAAGATGCTTTACTTCTCAAAATGTACCAAAATCGCCACTATTTTTTTCCTACCATGTGTTATTTGCATAAGATATATCTGTTGTAGTAAGAGACAGGAGTAAGTCATCTTTTTACTGAGCTATTTCTTTTTCTTTTTTTTTAGTTGTAGTTGGACACAATACCTTCATTTTATTTATTCATTTTTTATGTGGTGCTAAGGATTGAACCCAGGGCCTCACATGTGCTAGGAGAGTGCTCTACCCCTGAGCCACAGCCCCAACCCTTTACTGAGCTATTTCTAGGGACAAGTATGAATAGAAATTCTTGCTTTCCCATGCAGTGACAATGTAACATAATAAAAAGGAATGTCATTTCACTAAGCTTGGAGTCACATTCAGACAGATTGAAGCAGATGCATTTTAGAACAGGCATGCTGGGAAATGACCCTTCCACATTAAGACAGCCGAAACACATTGCAATCACATCTTTCTCCTTCTTGAACCATCTTTATGTTTGGTAGTAAAGGAAAAAGATTTCTGGAAAATTATGATGGGCCAAATAAGAATAATTTCCTATTTAAAGAAGATTCTACACCTTTGATAACACCAAAGATTCTCCATGCTTTATCTGTCTCCCATCCTAGAATGAAGGGAAAAAAAAGTAGAAACTCTTTAAAAACAATTGTCATGAGATAGGCGTGGTGGCTTACACCTGTAATCCCAGCAGCTCAGGAGGCTGAGGCAGGAGGATAACAGCTTCAAAGCCAGCCTCAGAATACTAGCAAAGCCCTAAGCAACTTCCTTGTCTCACAAAAACAAAAACCAAAAATTAAAAAGGGCTAGGGTGGGTGCTGGGGTTGTAGCTCAGTGATAGAGCACTCACCTAGCACATGCTTTGGCAAGGCCCTGGGTTTGATCCTCAGCACCACATAAAAATAAATAAATAAAATAAGGGTATTGTGTTCAACTACAACTAAAACATAAATATTTTTTTTAAAATACACACTAAAAAAAGCGGGGGCTGGGGATGTAGTTCAGTGACTAAGCTCCTCTGGGTTCAATCCTAGGTACAAAAAAAGAGAGAGAAAAGAAAAGAAACAATTGTCATGAAAATAATTACCATATAATAAATATTCATTCACATCAGTGATGTAATGTTATTTTAGTCTAAGGCTATTCATAAAAAGACACACACACACACACACCACCACAAATTCAATTCAATCAAAATGTATTGAGTACCAATTGTTGCCCTCTTCCTAATTTCATGGGAATTATACTCTAAATCTAATGCTGATGACAAGTCATGAAAAAAAAAATAAGAAAAGGGGAAAAATTAAATAGTGATACATTTTGTGAAAATAATTAAAATGTCGTAATATGACATTAAGTGACAGAATTTGCTGAATGTCCAGGGAAAGCATCTCTGCACAGGTGACATTTATACTGAGATCTGGATGACAGGATCATTTACTTCTCCTTATCTAATAGCCAATAAAGGAATTTTATTTTTCTTGTAATTTGATGATACAAAATTACCATCTGGGAATTACTGAAAGAATGTTGGGCTGGGGTTGTGGCTCATCAGTAGAACGGTCACTAGCAAGTGCAAGGGTCTGGGTACAATGCTCAGCACCACATGAAAATAAATAAATAAAGGTATTGTGTCTAACTACAACTAAAAAATAAACATTTTTTAAAAAGAATGTATGTTGATTGGAAATATTTATTTTCTACTATATTTTGTTTGGCCATATCAAAACCATTTGTGATTATATTTAAAAAAAAACTCTAGTGCATATTTTTTCCATGGTAAATTTATGCTTTCTATGAGGTCTCTATCAACCCAGAATATTCAGTATCAAAATTATCAAGGACAGAGTAATACCTGTGTTTTGTATTTTCTATATTACATATAGAAAACTATATGCAGATCCTCATAAATTTAGAAAATTAGTACAGTTACATAAATAAAAGGATGAGACTTAATCACTATGAATGTTAGAAGCATAGAATGTATAACTTGGAAAATCATCAAGATAAAACCTGTCATCTCACAATGTAATAAAATATTAAAAAATAAAATCCAGTAATGTATAAAAAGAAGTGTAGCCTACATTGAATCAGAATGCATTCCAGGTATGTGAATTTTGCTTAATATTTGAAATTTAATTAATGTAATCCACCATATTAGCAGGTTAAGGAAGAAAAATCATATCAATTGATGCAGAAAAAGTATTTGGCAAAAAAGCAACACATTCATGAAAAGCTCTCAACAAACTGAAAATAAAGAAAACTTCCTAAATTTAATTATTAAAAATCCCCCAAAAGAAGCCAATCTCATACTTAATGGTGCTTGACTAAATACTTCAAAACATCTTAAACTTCATCTTTATACAAAAAAAAAAAAAAACGGAGCTTAAAAGTTAACATAACTATAAAAATTATTTTAAAAATAATTTAAAAATCTTCAGGTCCTAGGACTAGGTGAGCTATTATTAGATTTGATGCCAAAATTATGATCCTTTTAAATAAATCAATAAATCAAACTTAAAGTTTAAATCTTTTGTTTTGTTATAGATTCTGTTAAGATTAAGGGAGGAAAAACAGCCACAGATTGGAGAAAATATGTGTGAACTATATATTGTACAATTAAACAGCATCTAGTGTACATTATGAATGATTAAAACTCAATATTTTTAAAAATACAGGTAGAAAATAAACCCAAAATATGAATCTCTTACTAAGAAGAATGAATATCAAATAAGCACATGAAAATATGTTTAGCATCATTAGTTATTAGGGAAATGCACATTAGAACCATGAGATCAGAATGACAAAAATACAGACACAATTTAAACTAGAGTTTCTCCATTTCTGCTGGCCAGTGGGGTCTGTATAAACTGAAGGTCTTGCAGCTGTGGGTCGCAGCTCTAAATGGTGGGCTATGCACTCCAGGGTTGCAGCAGACCCCAGCAGCTCACCACCAGCTTCTTTCCCGGGTCTGACTCACAAATCTGAAGAAAGAAATTCTCAAGCAACAGAAGGCAAGAGTGAAAGGAGTGGAATTTATTCAAGAATAGAAACAGAACTCTCACGGGGTGAAAGGGGACCTGATAGCAAGTTACCACTTGAGTATGTTAGTCTAGGGGTTTACATAGCCCTTGGGTGAACACTACTGGTCCAAATTTATGTTAACCTGGTTTGGAAAATTACTGTTATTGGTTAACCCTTGAGTCTGAATTTCCACTCGAGTCTGCTTCATTTCCGTTTTCTCACCTGCTCACTGCAATCTCAGGTTCCTAGGAAATTGAAGTTAGTGGATTATGGATGCTGAGGGAGGGAGTGTTGGTGGCTGTAGTGTTGTGTGGAGTGGCATCTGCAGTGACCTGGGCCAGTCTGGCTGCAGGGTAACAGGTTTGGCTCGGTCCTGGTTCACCACCCCTCAGGCCTGTGCTTGCATGGCTGTCTCTGCAAAGCTGTGTCCCATGTGGCTGCACAG
The DNA here is from genome assembly GCF_001458135.2 of Marmota marmota marmota. Classification (NCBI taxonomy): domain Eukaryota; kingdom Metazoa; phylum Chordata; class Mammalia; order Rodentia; family Sciuridae; genus Marmota; species Marmota marmota. The sequence goes on along the minus strand of NW_025999990.1, from coordinate 47,509,667 downwards.
TGCCCAGGACACCTGCTTGTGCTCAGCTAGAGGTAGGAAGCTGGCAATGTGGCCAGGCCCCAGTGCAGCTCACCCCAGCTGCTGCTCCCCTGCCGCTGCTCCTAACAAGGGAAACTTGTATTCATAGTGACATTGCCAAATATTGGTGAAAATGCAAAAGCGCTCATATGTTGTTGACGGTTCAGTCACTTTAGAAAATTATTTGTTGGTATTTTTTATATCACCATATAATCCAGTAATTGCATTCTTTGGCATTTATTACAGGAAAAATTTGAAAACATATACACTCATGCAAAACCTGAGTGCAAGTATTTGTATCAGTTCTATATATAATACCCCAAAAGCAGAAAGCCAAAATATCCTTCAGTGGATAAATAGTTAAACTATGGTTTATGTTTGTTTCTTCAACAACAAAAAAGATCTGAGCTAGTGATCCATGTAAAAACCTGAAGATTTTCAAAATAATTATTGCAAGAAAAACATTCATTTCAAAAGTGTGCATATTATATAATTCCTTTAATTAGCATTCTTAAAATAACAAATTTGTATATATGGTGAACACATTGGTGGTTGCCTTGGGTTAGAGACGAGAGGAGGGGTGCAGCATAAAGAAGTGCCATAAAGACCTGTGAGGTGATGGAATAATTCAATATCTTGAGGGTTGCAGTGATTATTCAAAGTTACCATGCAATAAAATGGCATCACATTATGTGTATACACACACACACACAAACACACACATACACAAGCATATCTTGTAAAACTTTTGAAATTTGAATGAATTTTATGGAAGGTGTTTAGATCTGGAATGCTCACCAGACATGGGTTGAAGGCCTGGTACTTGGCTTGGTGCTATTGGGAGGTGGTAGAAACTTTTAGAGGTGAGATATAATGCAGGTTCTAGGTCTCTGGAGGTGTGCCCTAAAAGGGAATTGTGTGACCCAGTCTCTTTCTCCTTCTTTCACTTTCCCAAACATGATGCGAGCAGCTCTGCTCTATCATGCCTTCCCCACTACACTATGATGTGCTGCATCTCCGCAAGCCCAAATGCTATGGGGCCAATCAATCATGGACTGCAAACTCCCAGACTGTGAGCCATGACCAACCTTTTCTAAACTGATTATCTCAATTATTTATTATAATGACAGAAAATTAACTGCATTATTTTTGTTATGCAAGGCATGCTATTGGAGAAAAGTAGATGAGGTGTACACAGAACCTTCCTGCATATTTTATTTTCTGAATACATTGACCTCTGACACCAGCTTCACTTCAGACACCAGTTGCAAGTGGAGGGGTGCCTGGGCCACCTTCATTTCTAAAAAGCAAGCTACTATGGTAATGCTATAATGGCTCACAGAAATCATGAAAGCACCATACTTATTCACAGCTTTATTTTAGCAAGTGGGTACAAAACCAGAGCCAGCCTAAGGAAAGGAAGCAGAGTGTGAGTAGAATAGTCAAAAATAGTCCCTGGAGCAAATGTTCTTTTATTCTTTCCCTGTGGAGTTACCATAGGCCAAGTTGACGTGCATGTGCATAACGAGCAGAGAGCTGCCAGCCAGGGAGGCTCACCAGAGTCTCCATGCCAAGAGATTTTATCGGGGCTTCATTATCTAGACAAAATTGATTTGTCATCAGCTATATGACTTATCACCAGTGCCCTCTCCACTTCTCAGAGATCAGATTGTTGTCACGTGTCCCAAAGCCCCAGTCCTCTAATCATATGGTTGGTTGTCCTAGCCCTCATCCTGAGTCATCTAGATAACATAAACTACCTATGAGTCTGCCATGAGTCTTCTCATTGGTGCAAACTATCAAGATCCACCAGTCATAATGGGACACCCCCCTCACTCAGAACATTCCCAGAATCTAGATGTTACCTCTCAGATATTGGAACAGAGCCTCACCCTGATTATCACAGAGCAATTTCCTGTGGGTTTATAACTTGTTCAGAACAACTATAGGTTTTGAAAAAGTTGTTGCACGAGGTGGTGAAATTATTGCACACAAATAGTGTTGGGGAGCTTAGAGTGTAGCCCTGTGGTAGAGCATTTGCCTACCATGTGTAAGGATCTAGGTTCACTCTCCAGCACCCCCCCTCACAAAAAGTATCATGAATAGTATTAGGAATGAGCTAGACAGGGAACAAATAATGTTTAATACCATTCACCCATATCTGAGAGACACTTTGCATGAACTATAGATACAAATATAAGCATGCATGCATGTGCATAAATATGTGCAAATGTGAATGAATGAATGAATGAATGCATTTATAAGGTTAAAGTACTATCAGAATAAAATTTGGAATGAAGATTTATAAAACCGTGAAACAAAATCTAAACACCCTTAAGAAGTTTTCAGACTCAATAGCACACGCAAAGTTAAAGACAAATAGAAAATATATAAGACATATACAGTTAAGTAGTAATGGATTAATACTCCTCATATACAAGGAGATCCTCTCGTATCAAGAAGAAAATAAAACCCAAAGCAGGGCTATAAATGGGCAAATTTCAGAGAAATGAATTTCTGCAATAAACACATGTGGAGTCTCGGTATTGCCAAGGAAATACAAAGTAAAATTCCAAGACATCATATTTCATCCATCAATTGCTAAAAATTTACATAATTTAGCATGTAATACTGATGATGGAAGGAATGTCCTCACATACTCTGGGAGCATAAATAGTTTAGGTTTCCTCTGAGTAAAGTAAGTGCATTGTAAAGCAAACTGATAAAAGAAACCCTTGCATTTTGTTTTGTTTTTCTCTGCCTACATTTTTCTTTCTTTCTTTTTTTTTGGGGGGGGGGGGTACCAGAGATTGAATTCAGGGGCACTCAACTAATCGCCAGCCTTATTTTGTATTTTATTTAGAGACAGGGTCTCACTGAGTTGCTTAGGTCTCAGTGTTGCTGAGGCTGACTTTGAACTCGGGATCCTTCTGCCTCAGCCTCCTGAGCCCCTGGGATTACAGGCATGCACCACCACACCCAGCTCCTCTGTTTATGTTCATGGACACATATTAGTGCATATTTATATAAGTTACTGATTTTAAAAGTTCGGAAAATAACAGATATTTTCTGAAGCAAAATCAAATTTTCTAAAAACAATAATAATTATTTGGAAGATACTTTTTAAATATGGTTTATTGACACAGTAGTTTTAAGGGATTTTTCGTGAAACAAGCTTAACATGAAACATGAATTTTTAAAAGCACATTTCAAAGAAAACTACAGACCAATATCTCTAATGAACCTAGATGCAAAAATCCTCAATAAAATTCTGGCGAATCGGATACAAAAATATATCAAAAAAATTGTGCACCATGATCAAGTAGGATTCATCCCTGGGATGCAAGGCTGGTTCAATATACGGAAATCAATAAATGTTATTCACCACATCAATAGACTTAAAAATAAGAACCATATGATCATCT
>NW_025999990.1:47484989-47505544 GCF_001458135.2 Marmota marmota marmota | reverse complement strand
GGAGGGGAGGGGAGGGGGGATAGTAGAGGATAGGAAAGGCAGCAGAACACAACAGACACTAGTATGGCAATATGTAAATCAATGGATGTGTAACTGATGTGATTCTGCAATCTGTATACGGGGTAAAAATGGGAGTTCATAACCCACTTGAATCAAAGTGTGAAATATGATATATCAAGAACTATGTAATGTTTTGAACAACCAACAATAAAAAATTAAAAAAAATAAAATAAAAAAATAAAAAGCACATTTTCTTCATTAAACTCCAGTTCCTAAATCTTTCACCTAGTTATGTTAATGTCACATTCCAAGATTAATATGTGATGAATATTGAGAACAACCTCTGGCCATTGTTTAATCATAGATGCACAGAGATCCTTCAGGATTTGTTTGTTAAAGGCATTCATCTTTTAACCATCCTGGGAATCCTTGCATTAACGCTACTCTGGTTGCATTAAGTGTATACTCTTCTGAAGTATAAAAATTCAAGAAAATGAATGGGAAGAGCCAATATACAAAAATCTTGTCAGTATCAGGAAAACTATCTTTTAATGAAATGTTGATTCTTCTCTTTAAAATTTCAAAAAGTAATTCCTCATTCCAACCATTATAAAGGAGAATTCCAAATGTCTTTTTGGGCTATGAAGCGTTCCATATATGTTTACATATAAAGATTTTTTTAGAAATTCCATTACGAAGCAACTACTTACATTTGACCAATGGGACACATTTTATGGAACAGGGGACTCAATAATGAAAGTAAACAAAAAAAATGTCATCAAATGACATAAATTGCTATTAAAAAGCACTTGAGGATCAATAATAGAATTAGAGGTATTAGAGCCTAATTATGCATTTGTGGTTAAGGATTCCAAACATCAGGTCTTCTCACATCCTTAAATCCCTCCTTGGAGTCTCTTGAACTAAGAGTGTCTTAGAATGGGTGCTGTACCTAAAGTATCTACTAATGTGGTATATTAGAATACCTATCTATCTGAGTTTGGGGTGTAAAATACAGATGTCAGAATCAGGAGTTAAGAGGCTAATGGGAGCTTATCACAGCTGAGGGAAGTTTCATGTCTCATCTCAGATTGCACATTGTAACAATGTCTAGGGAATGGGGCAATTGCCCGCTAAGAGTGACCCCATTTTGTATTTCAGGAAACACATCTGGTTAATAGTGCTGGCACAAATTTCTGGAGGCCCACAATGATAATAAAAATTGGCTTGATTTTTATTCAAAAAGAGAAAATACTAGAAAAAAATTATAAATGCATACTCTAAATTGTGAGTTTATTTTATAATTTGTTTGTGGCCATGGTCTAGAAAAATGAAGATTGTGGCTGAATTCTAACACGATTTTTAAGAGCAATAGAAATGAATAAACTTGAGCTGCATGAAACAATATAGAAAAATCTGTCAATAATAACTGGCAAGGATAAAGAGCAGGTTGGAAAGAGATGATATCATTGATATACAGTTCCAACATTATACAATGATTATGGGTGTAAAAATATGTGGGGAAATATATACATATGCACAATTTATAAGATCAAATTAATTTACCACCCTACAGTTTTGAACTATAAAAACATATAACAATATAATTCTTATTGATAGGCATTTTGGATACTTACATTTTCATCATTATAAATAGTGCTATACTACAAGATTACTATTAATGTGTCTTTTCTAAGGAATATAAATATAGAATTAGGGTAAAATGGTATTTTCTAATACATTAGGAATCTTAATTATTTGTCAATGATGTAAGCTGCAATTATTTTCTCAGATTTTCATTTGTTTTGACTTTAAGTTATTGTTTGATGTGCAAATATTGAAATCTTTATCGACTTGATTTTATCAATCATTTCCTTTATTATTCTGTGTTTTGATTTAAAATTACAAATTTATTCCTTCCTGTAAGATGATTATAAAAATTCCCATTTTTCTTTTCCTGAAAAATATAATTTATTTTGAATATCTATACATAATTTTATCCTTATGACATTTGAATTATTTGGACTTGGTACCATCATCTCATTTTTCTACTTTTCATCCTTTATTTTATATTAAATTTCCTGGCTGTTATAATATTGTTAACTTTCCAATAAAATCTCCCTTTGTTATCCCTCTCCTGATTTAGACATTATTAATTAAATTGGATGTTTCTACCCTTCTGTTTTTCCTTTAAATTGCTTAAACTTATTCATTATTATTCTCCCCTTCTCCCAAATTTGGAAAGATGCTTGGAACTCAGATTTCTCATCCATCTTGTCATTACTGTACAGGCTATTGGGGTTGAATCCTATTTTAAATAAAAAATTTTTACTAAGATTTATAGTCAATATTTAATAAAACTTCCTGGCATTTAATCAGTTGTGGAACTAACATTTGTTTCTTGAATCCCACAGCTTCTTTCTTTGTTCAGTTTTCTTCTTGCTGAAGTACACATTTAATAGTTCTTTTAATGAGAGCCTGTGTGGGTGGTAAATTCTTCTGGTAATTGTAAGCATGAACATTGCCTATTTTTTTCTTCACTCATGAATAATAGCTTATCTGTGTATATGGTTTACAGTTATTTTCCTTCATCAGTTTAAATTCATTATTCCATTGTCTCCTGGAATCTATCATTACTGATGTCTTTCACTGGTTTAATTGGTCATTCTGTGGTTGGAAATACACTGTTACTCTCTAGTGCCTTTTAAGATTTTTCTCTTTATCTTAATGTTCTATGACTTCACCATTCTGTCCTTGCATTCATTTGTTTTAATTCATTCTGTTTAGCACTCATAGTATAATTTTGATCTGGAAAACATTCAGCAATTACTTCTTCAAATTTTATAGCTTTGACATGCTCCATTCTGCACTTACTAAACTATTGTTCATGTCAGGAAGCCTCACTAGGTATTCATAATGCTTCTTAGGTGAGGTTTTGTTGTTGTTATTTTGTTTTGTTTTTGGTTTACCATGATTTTTCTGTGGAACATTCTGGGTGGCTTTCCCAGTGCTGTCTTTTAATTGAGGTATCCCTCTTCATACTCTAACTCTCTAGCAGGCTGCCATTGCCCACATCAGAAAAACCAGGACTTCAGTCTCATTCGTTCTTTGATATTTCCATCCCAATCTGATGAAGAATATGTATGTATTTTGTTGAGACCAAAAGCAGTTCTTTTGGCTTGAACTTTAAATGTATTACTTCTTTGCGTTTGACACAGAGGGAGCAATTAGAGAATGAAGCAAGTGTATCAGTTTGTCTATACATCTTATCCTTGTTTTTAAAAGTTGTACCCTATAAAAGATTGATCAAAAACTTAGTATTCTATAGTACAAATGTTCATTCTCTAAACTTTGCTTAGAAGAGCCAAAACAGGTCATTTGAAATGCCTACATAAATATTGAATGCAAGCACAAAAACACTTCTAAGACATATGGAGATAGAGTTGCTAAAATACTTAATTAGCTAATTTGAACAGATGTCATGAGTCATTATGGTAAGCACCACAGTAAAAAAAAATCAGTACTGAAGTTTTCATTTTCTGCACATTCCTTTTTTTGTAAATATTAAAAATTATCCAGAAAACAAGACTAAGTTCTTAAAATATAATAAGTATTTCTGAAATTGCTTTAATGTCTAAAGAATGTTGTCTGTTTAATTATATTTGATTATAGAGCATCTTTTTATTTTTGTTTGTTTCTGCAGTGCTGGGGATTGAACTCAGGGCCTCATGTGCTAGGAAAGTGCTCTACTGCTGAGCCACAATCAACAGCCAAACGTCTTATTTTTACAGTGGCATCTTTTGCTTTCTGTAAGTTCTTATAAATTCTTTCATTGTTTTGGAAAACTGAAGCTCTGTCACTGTAAATTACCACTGATGATTGCTTCCATACTATATAAAACTATTTTTTAACAATGGCATCTTCTATTTATTTGCTTTGCATTGTGTTTCACTGGCAAGCATGGCAAGCACAGGACAATTTGTCAAAGGGACCTATGCAGTCAAGACAGAGTAATGATGGACAATGCTTGGCTTCTTAATACTTAAATTCCTAATAAATCACATTACTATTACTCTCAGTTTTTATAGTTCACTATTCTGCATACAAAAAGGGAAAAGAAAAATGTTTATTAAGAATGCCTTAAAACTCTTTGCTTTGTGGTAGTTGAAAGATAAGATTAGTAATTTTTACTAATTAGTAATTTTTTACTACGTGATAAAAATCAGCAGTAATCTTACTTAACCTCATCACATTGATGAGCACCATATGGCCTTTAAAACAGGTGAACAGCTCAGCAACAATTATATTCTTAGCCATAATGGATCATTTGTTTGTTCATTCATTCATTCTTCTATTCATTCACTGTGTATCCATTAGATTGCTATTATATACCTCCCTGTTCTAGTTCTAGGAACTAAATGTGTTAGCAGAACAAACTCCAAATATCTCCTCTCATAGTTTATAAGACAGAAGGAGAAACATATTAAATAATATCATTAATGATTATGCAACTGCTATTTTGGTAAGAGCAATGATGAGATAAATACAAATAGCAACTAAGAGGGGGTGCCATCTCCTTGAGGACCTGAACTATTCATGGAACCAAGAGATGAGTAATAGAGAAAGGAGTGAGACAGTCAAGGGCTGACTTACAGGGAGAAGATGGATCCTGAATAAAAGCCATGGAGTGATTGGATGCTTGCTACAGTGCAATGTCAGAGGTGTGGACAGGGCAGGGTGCTTGAGAAGAGAAAGAAATTGGTGAACTTGCGGGCAGAGTTACATTGAGACCAGATTACATAGGTTTTTGTGGATCACTTCAATGATTCTGTACTTTATTCCGTGGAGCATGTTTTGGAATGGATCACATGTCAATCACAAACCCTATGGTAATAGTGTCCATTTGTGATCAATCATCCAAATCACTTGGGAATTCTTCATCTGTACACATTTCAGGGCCTAGAGTGCATTTGTCCTGACACAAGGAATAGTTTCTGGCTGCAGAAGTTTTGCCTTTGTTTCTTTTGCTAAACTCAACATTCACTTGTACCTTGTTCCAGTCTACTACCTGACTCTGCCATATTCTTGGCTACTAAGTCACCCAAGGAAGTGGATGCTTCTTTAGTAAGCATTAACTTCCTCATTTCAGCTTTTAACACTCTTCCAATATATTTCAGTTCAGTATTTTCTTTTTGGCCTTATGGTTTCATATAGTGCAAATAGAACACTTGAAAATTCTCACTGCTTAACAATTACATACCTGATTTCATTTTTTACTAATACATATGTAAAACATGCATGCTTTCTTCTGAGCACTAGCTATATAGAGAGAAAAATAACTTAGATTCTAAAGAAAAACTGCCACTGCTCAATGTCTTGAGTCCATGCACAAGTTCCCAAACTATATAGTGCCATTTTATCTATGAAATAAGGATACTAATTTTATTAAATTCATTGAATAGTTGGAATGATGCAGTGAGTTTTCATAGTGCTTAGAACAATGTTTTGCATGCAAGAATTACATAATATAAAGTTCATTCCACATATTTGTGGTTCTAAAATTTATAGGTATATAAGCTATTTTACGTATGTTCAAAATGTTATTTTCCTTTTATAACCAAAATTAACACCGATTGTTAGTCATAAAATAATTATTCAAGCAACTTTTTGGAGAGTGATGTTGAAATGAAAAAAAATGAACATAATGAAAATTATGCAGTTCTACATCTTAATTGTCTATAGCGTATTCAAAAAATAAGGAATGAATAATAATTCTAGAAAACAATTGTTCTTTAAAAAAATAAAACAAGTTTGGGGTTAAAGTTAAAATCAATTACCATATCTCTTTTCTTCCCATTTGCCAAATACTTTAAAACAGTTGGACACAGATCTCTTGGGATATTTTTAATGACAATTCTATGTTCCATACACAGTTTTTAAAGTATCATTTTAAGGCTAGCTTCTTTTGCCCCAAGATTCCATGTTGTCAGTACTTTCCACTCTAGTACTGTGGATCAAACTGGCAAATCCCTGAAGGGATGAAGATTCAAAACTCTTTATACTAATTGGCTATTTGTATACATTCTTTCATGAATCCATGTTACTCATTATCTTTTTTATTATTTTGTTAAAGTGCTTTGTATCTGCAACTCTTTAGTGAGTTTGATATATTTCAAGTATCTTCTTCCATTTAGTGCCTTGACTTATCATTTTCAAAATGTTTTCTTTGGATTACTCCTAACTATAAGCTAGCATAATTTATCAAGCTTTTCTCTTTAATGGGTGATTTTTGCATCCTGTTAAAAAACACTGGCCATTCTAGATTTTCAGAAACTCCACAGTGTTCCTCAAGGAGCTTTATTATTTTGTTTTTCACATTCATGCCTGGCATCTAATTTGAATGGAGATGAGTGAAGGAGGTATTAAAGTAGGTGTCTGAAAGATATGATAGGTAATACAAATGTGTGTGTGTGTGTGTGAGTGTATGAGTGTTAGTCAGTTGGGGTTTTTGTGGTTGTTTTGTTTTGTTGTTGTTTTCTGTTTGTTTTTCTTTCCATCTCTTTGGCCAAAGTACCCAACAACAGAAAGTAAAAGAGGAAAAAAAATTTGGAGGGGCTCACAGTTTCTGAGGTCTCAGTCCACAGATGGCTGACTTCATTGCTCTGGGCCCAAGATAAGGTAGAACATAATGGCAGAAGGATGTGGTGGAGGAAAACAGTTTAAGACATGGTAACTAGTAAGCCAAGAGAGAAACTTCTGCTCACCAAGAATAAAATATAAACCCCAAAGGCAGACCACAGTGACCTACCTTCTCCAGGCACAACCTGCTTACCTACAGTTACCACCCAGTTACTCTGTATGAGTGGATTAAGCCATAGATTAAATCACATCCTCATAACCTAATTATTCTTGCATTGTTTCCCACTTGAATTGGGGGCAACACTAAATATCCAAACCATAACATTCTGCCCTGGGCCCCCAAAAGCTCATGATCATTTCACAATGCAAAATACATTTACTCCATTCCCCCAAATCTCATAGTCTTTAACATTTTTAGCATGGTCCACAAGTCCTAGTCCAAAGTCTCCTGGGACTCAAGGCAAATTCTCAGCAAGAATCCCTGTAAAAATCAAAAGTAAGTTATATATAACCCATATATAGTTTCACAGAATAAACATTTCCATTCTACAAAGGAGGCAGGGAAGGGATGGGACCAAAAGTGAGCCTGAAATCCAGCTGGGCAAACAAGTCCTGCAGTTCTACTATCAGCATCTGCGGCACATGATGTTCTCTCCAAAGGGCTTGTATAGCTCCACCCTTAGGACCTTGCTGGTTGAGCCCAGATGGCCTCTCTCTTATCTTGTGTCTACTCAATTCCTGCAGATTTCCTCACCAGATGTCCCACAATCCTGGCATCTCTTTATATCAGGGGTCGTCACTGCAGCTTTGGTTTCCTTCTCACATATTCATGCATCACCCTTTCAGTGGAAGCCCAGAGAGATTCTGACCCTACAACACTTTGACTGGTCTCCAAGCCATTTTTTTAAATCTCTGGAAGCCTCTATGACCCCCTCACACCAGCATCCTTCCTTCCTGCAGAAACAGCACCATGTGGTTGACACCAAAGTCTGATGCCATCTTGAGCAATATCCAAGCCTCCAGGAATCCTAACTGCAGGAGCCTCTGAGTGCCCTGGCCAATTAAAAATGATAAAACAACTGCCCAGGCCCCCCTACACAAGCAGGGTGACCCATCGATCTCTTCTCAAAGAAACTTTTACTTTTATATCCTTGAACCTAAGATGGGTTCCTGAAATTCCTTCAAGCCATCTTTCCTACTTTGTCTGTTCAAAGGACTTAGCAAATCTTTAGTGGCTACAAAGGTCTTAACAACCACAACTTTCTTAGCTCCAGTTTTACCCACACTTTTCTGGCCAAACTAAAAATTTTTCAAATCTTCCTGTTCTGATTTCTATTCCTGATTTTTCAATTAACTTGATAAAAAAAAAAAAACAGCAGCAATATCCATGGTACCACCTGAATATTATGGTGCCTTGAAATTTTCTCCACCAGATTCATTAGTGCATCACCTTTAAATTCAGCCTCACAGAAAGTCTCAGGACATAGGCAGAATATAGACAATATCTTTGCCAGAACATAACATGAATCGCCTCTAGTCCAATTTCCAATTGAAACTTTATATGAGTCCAGTTTTTCCTGTCCACACTCCCATGAGCAGTCTGGTATTCTGTGATCCTACCCAGTTTGGCCACTAAGTTCCATTTACAACATTCCAAAGCATTTTTATAATAACTTACAACACTATAAAGCTTCTCTTTTGCATTTGTAATCTTTTCAAAATCTAACCCTGCCTCCCAAACCAGCTTCAAATTCTTCTGAACTACATGGTCAGGTCAGTTACAGCAACAATCCTACTTCTCAGTACCAATTTCTATTTTAGTCAACTTTTTTTTTCTTTTTTTTTTATTACTGTGATCAAAAGACCTGGCAAGAACAATGTATAGGAGGACAAGTTTCTTGGGGGCTGCTAGGTTTCAGAGGTCTCAGTCCATACACGGCTAACTCCATTGCTCTGGACCAAAGGTGAGACAGACCATCATGGCAGAATGGTGAAGGTGTAGTGGAAGAAAGCAGCTCCAAACATGACTACCAGAAAGCAGAGAGAAAGAGCTCTGCTCACCAGAGATAAAATACAAACCCCAAAGGCACAACCCCAGTGACCTACGTGCTCAGCCACACTTTTTTGCCTTTTTTCACTCCCAAGCTTTTGGATGACACCATCTATCCAAAACATATCTCTATCTTCTACCTGAACACACACACATACATACACATATATATGTATATAATTAGTTAGTATTCATTTATATTTACCCATATACTTATTCTTTCTGTTGCTATTTTCTTACAGCTCCATACGTCTGTATTGGGCCATTTTTCTTCTGCCTTAAGAAAAGTTTCCTTCATAATTCCTTTATTTTTTTTAATTGGTTGTTCAAAACATTACAAAGCTCTTGACATATCATATTTCATACATCAGATTCAAGTGGGTTATGAACTCCCATTTTTACCCCAAATACAGATTGCAGAATCACATCAGTTACACATCCACATTTTTACATAATGCCATATTAGTAACTGTTGTATTCTGCTGCCTTTCCTATCCCCTACTATCCCGCCTTCCCTCCCCTCCCATCTTCTCTCTCTACCCCATCTGCTGTAATTTAATTCTCTCAAGTAGTAACAAAATATTTCAACTTTCCTTTGTCTAATAATATTTTTATTTTTGTTTCTTTCTTTTCTTGGCAAATTTTAAAATTTTTTCCCTTTTGTACTTAAAGATGTAATCACTGAACTACATTCCCAGTCCTTTTTATATTTATTATTATTTTTTTTTTATTTTGGGGCATGGTCTCACTAAGTTTTTGAGGGTGTTGCTATATTGCTAAAGCTGGCTGGGATTAGAGGTATGTGCCACCACACCTGGCTATAGGTAATTTTTCTAGGTTGAGTTTAACTTTTAGATTGGCAGACTTTTTTTTCCTCTCTTTCAACATTTGGAGATGTAATTCAATTGTATTCTGGTCTTTTATTTTAGTTAATGAATCAATTATTAGTCTTACTTTTGCTGCTTTAAAGGCCAGGTGTTTTTGATTCCTTATTACTTTTAAGATTTTTCAAACTATCTTTGGTTTACAACAGCGTTACTATAATGTACTTTGTGATTTTTTTTATTATGCTTGGAATGCATTTAAAGTACTTAATTTTTTTTCTTTTTTTTAATTTTTATTGTTGGTTGTTCAAAACATTACATAGTTCTTGATATATCATATTTCACACTTTGATTCAACTAGGTTATGAACTCCCATTTTTACCCCGTATACAGATTGCAGAATCACATCAGTTACACATCCATTGATTTACATATTGCTATACTAGTGTCTGTTGTATTCTGCTGCCTTTCCTATCCTCTACTATCCCCCCTCCCCTCCCCTCCCCTCCCCTCTTCTCTCTCTGCCCCCTCTACTGTCATTCATTTCTCCCCCTTGTATTATTTTTCCCTTTCCCCTCACTTCCTCTTGTATGTACTTTTGTATAACCCTGAGGGTCTCCTTCCATTTCCATGCAATTTCCCTTCTCTCTCCCTTTCCCTCCCACCTCTCATCCCTGTTTAATGTTAATCTTCTTCTCATGCTCTTCGTCCCTACTCTGTTCTTAGTTACTCTCCTTATATCAAAGAAGACATTTGGCATTTGTTTTTTAGGGATTGGCTAGCTTCACTTAGCATAATCTGCTCTAATGCCATCCATTTCCCTGCAAATTCTATGATTTTGTCATTTTTTAATGCAGAGTAATACTCCATTGTGTATAAATGCCACATTTTTTTTATCCATTCGTCTATTGAAGGGCATCTAGGTTGGTTCCACAGTCTTGCTATTGTGAATTGTGCTGCTATGAACATCGATGTAGCAGTGTCCCTGTAGCATGCTCTTTTTAGGTCTTTAGGGAATAGACCGAGAAGGGGAATAGCTGGGTCAAATGGTGGCTCCATTCCCAGCTTTCCAAGAAATCTCCATACTGCTTTCCAAATTGGCTGCACCAATTTGCAGTCCCACCAGCAATGTACAAGTGTACCCTTTTCCCCACATCCTCGCCAGCACTTGTTGTTGTTTGACTTCATAATGGCTGCCAATCTTACTGGAGTGAGATGGTATCTTAGGGTGGTTTTGATTTGCATTTCTCTGACTGCTAGAGATGGTGAGCATTTTTTCATGTACTTGTTGATTGATTGTATGTCCTCCTCTGAGAAGTGTCTGTTCAGGTCCTTGGCCCATTTGTTGATTGGGTTGTTTGTTCTCTTATTGTCTAATTTTTTGAGTTCTTTGTATACTCTGGATATTAGGGCTCTATCTGAAGTGTGAGGAGTAAAGATTTGTTCCCAGGGTGTAGGCTCCCTATTTACCTCTCTTATTGTTTCTTTTGCTGAGAAAAAACTTTTTAGTTTGAGTAAGTCCCATTTGTTGATTCTAGTTATTAACTTTTGTGCTATGGGTGTCCTATTGAGGAATTTGGAGCCCGACCCCACAGTATGTAGATCGTAGCCAACTTTTTCTTCTATCAGACGGCGTGTCTCTGATTTGATATCAAGCTCCTTGATCCATTTTGAATTAACTTTTGTGCATGGCGAGAGAAAGGGATTCAGTTTCATTTTGTTGCATATGGATTTCCAGTTTTCCCAGCACCATTTGTTGAAGATGCTATCCTTCCTCCATTGCATGCTTTTAGCCCCTTTATCAAATATAAGATAGTTGTAGTTTTGTGGATTGGTTTCTGTGTCCTCTATTCTGTACCATTGGTCCACCCGCCTGTTTTGGTACCAGTACCATGCTGTTTTTGTTACTATTGCTCTGTAGTATAGTTTGAAGTCTGGTATCGCTATACCGCCTGATTCACACTTCCTGCTTAGCATTGTTTTTGCTATTCTGGGTCTTTTATTTTTCCATATGAATTTCATGATTGCTTTCTCTATTTCTACAAGAAATGCCGTTGGGATTTTGATTGGCATTGCATTAAACCTATAGAGAACTTTTGGTAATATCGCCATTTTGATGATGTTAGTTCTGCCTATCCATGAACAGGGTATATTTTTCCATCTTCTAAGATCTTCTTCTATTTCTCTCTTTAGGGTTCTGTAGTTTTCATTGTATAAGTCTTTCACCTCTTTTGTTAGGTTGATTCCCAAGTATTTTATTTTTTTTGAAGATATTGTGAATGGAGTGGTTGTCCTCATTTCCATTTCAGAGGATTTGTCGCTGATATACAGGAATGCCTTTGATTTATGCGTGTTGATTTTATATCCTGCCACTTTGCTGAATTCATTTATTAGCTCTAATAGTTTCTTTGTAGAGCCTTTTGGGTCTGCTAGGTATAGAATCATATCATCTGCAAATAGTGATAATTTAAGTTCTTCTTTTCCTATTTTGATGCCTTTAATTTCTTTCGTCTGTCTAATTGCTCTGGCCAGTGTTTCGAGAACTATGTTGAACAGAAGTGGAGAGAGAGGGCATCCCTGTCTTGTTCCAGATTTTAGAGGGAATGCCTTCAGTTTTTCTCCATTCAGAATGATGCTAGCCTGAGGCTTAGCATAGATTGCTTTTACAATATTGAGGTATGTTCCTGTTATCCCTAGTTTTTCTAGAGTTTTGAACATAAAGGGATGCTGTACTTTGTCGAATGCTTTTTCCGCATCTATCGAGATGATCATATGGTTCTTATTTTTAAGTCTATTGATGTGGTGAATAACATTTATTGATTTCCGTATATTGAACCAGCCTTGCATCCCAGGGATGAATCCTACTTGATCATGGTGCACAATTTTTTTGATATGTTTTTGTATCCGATTCGCCAGAATTTTATTGAGGATTTTTGCATCTAGGTTCATTAGAGATATTGGTCTGTAGTTTTCTTTCTTTGAAGTGTCTTTGTCTGGTTTAGGTATCAGGGTGATGTTGGCCTCATAGAATGAATTTGGAAGTTCTCCCTCCTTTTCTATTTCCTGAAGTAGCTTGAAAAGTATTGGTATTAGTTCTTCTTTAAAGGTTTTGTAAAATTCTGCTGTATACCCATCCGGTCCTGGGCTTTTCTTAGTTGGTAGTCTTTTGATGGTTTCTTCTATTTCCTCAATTGATATTGGTCTGTTTAGGTTGTCTATATCCTCCTGACTCAATCTGGGCAGATCATATGACTTAAGAAATTTATCTATGCCTTCACTATCTTCTAATTTATTGGAGTATAAGGATTCAAAATAGTTTTTGATTATCTTCTGTATTTCTGAAGTGTCTGTTGTGATATTGCCTTTTTCATCCCGTATGCTAGTAATTTGAGTTCTCTCTCTTCTTCTCTTCGCTAGCATGGCTAAGGGTCTGTCGATTTTGTTTATTTTTTCAAAGAACCAACTTTTAGTTTTGTCAATTTTTTCAATTGTTTCTTTTGTTTCGATTTCATTAATTTCAGCTCTGATTTTAATTATTTCTTGCCTTCTACTTCTTTTGCTGTTGTTTTGCTCTTCTTTTTCTAGGATTTTGAGATGAAGTATGAGATCATTTATTTGTTGGTTTTTTCTTTTTTTAAGGAATGAACTCCAAGCAATGAATTTTCCTCTTAGAACTGCTTTCAATGTGTCCCATAGATTCCGATATGTTGTGTCTGTGTTTTCATTTATCTCTAAGAATTTTTTAATTTCCTCCTTGATGTCTTCTATAACCCATTGATCATTCAGTAACCTATTGTTCATTCTCCAAGTGATGTATGCTTTTTCCTTCCTTCTTTTATCGTTGATTTTCAGTTTCATTCCATTATGATCAGATAAGATGCATGGTATTATCTCTACTCCTTTATATTGTCTAAGAGTTGCCCTGTGACATAATATATGATCTATTTTTGAGAAGGATCCATGTGCTGCTGAGAAAAAAGTGTAACTGCTTGATGTTGGGTGGTATACTCTATATATGTCAATTAGGTCTAGGTTATTAATAGTGTTATTGAGTTCTATAGTTTCCTTATTCAACTTTTGTTTGGAAGATCTGTCCAGTGGCGAGAGAGGTGTGTTGAAGTCTCCCATGATTATGGTATGGTGGTCTATTAGACTCTTGAACTTGAGAAGAGTTTGTTTGACGAACATAGCTGCACCATTGTTTGGGGCATAAATATTTATGATTGTTATGTCTTGTTGGTGTATGGTTCCCTTAAGCAGTATGTAGTGTCCCTCTTTATCCCTTTTGATTAACTTTGGCTTGAAATCTATTTTATTTGATATGAGTATGGACACTCCTGCTTGTTTCCGAAGTCCATATGAGTGATATGATTTTTCCCAACCTTTCACCTTCAGCCTATGTATGTCTTTTCCTATCAAATGCGTCTCCTGTAGGCAGCATATTGTTGGGTCTTGTTTTGTGATCCATTCTACTAGCCTGTGTCTCTTAATTGGTGAGTTTAAGCCATTAACATTTAGGGTTATTATTGAGATATGGGTTGTTCTTCCAGCCATATTTGTTTATTTCTGTTACTAAACATGGTTTGTTTTCCTCTTTGATTATTTCCCCCCCCTTTACTGTCCTACCTCCCACTGTTGGTTTTCATTGTTATTTTCCATTTCCTCTTCCTGTAATGTTTTGCCGAGGATGTTTTGAAGAGATGGTTTTCTAGCTGCAAATTCTTTTAACTTTTGTTTATCGTGGAAGGTTTTAATTTCATCTTCCATCCTGAAGCTTAATTTCGCTGGATACACAATTCTTGGTTGGAACCCATTTTCTTTCAGTGTTTGAAATATGTTATTCCAGGATCTTCTAGCTTTCAGAGTCTGTGTTGAAAGATCAGCTGTTATCCTGATTGGCTTACCCCTAAATGTAATCTGCTTCCTTTCTCTTGTAGCTTTTAAAATTCTCTCCTTATTCTGTATGTTGGGCATCTTCATTATAATGTGTCTAGGTGTGGATCTCTTATGATTTTGCACATTCGGCGTCCTGTAGGCTTCTAGGATTTGGGATTCTGTCTCATTCTTCAAGTCTGGGAAGTTTTCTCGTATTATTTCATTGAATAGATTGCTCATTCCTTTGGTTTGGAGCTCTGTACCTTCCTGTATCCCAATGACTCTTAAGTTTGGTCTCTTAATGTTATCCCATATTTCTTGGATGTTCTGCTCATGGTTTCTTAACAGTCTTGCTGAGCTGTCTATGTTCTTTTCAAGTTGAAATACTTTGTCTTCATTGTCTGATGTTCTATCTTCTAAGTGTTCTACTCTGCTGGTAGTATTCTCCATTGAGTTTTTAATTTGGTTTATTGCTTCCTGCATTTCTAGGATTTCTGTTTGTTTGTTTTTTGTAACCTCTATCTCCCTGTATAGTTGATCTTTTGCTTCTTGGATTTGTTTATGTAATTCATTGTCGAAGTGATATTTCATTGTCTGATTTTGCTGTCTAATGTCTTCCTTGAGACTCCAGATCATCTGAAGCATGTATATCCTGAATTCTTTATCTGACATTCCATCTGCTGCAGCTGTTACCTCTTCTAAAGTTGAGTTGACCTGCATTGCTTGTGGTCCTTTCTTTCCTTGTCTTTTCATACTGCTCGCGTTTCTTTCTGCTTGGTGAAACTGTTGTGTTATTGAAATCTTCCCCCTATATATTTATATTGCTCTTTTATATTTGAAAAGTCTCCCTTGCAGGGGCGGGCGGCAGCTGTGCTCCTCCTCCAATTGGGGTGATCTGTCTACCACGCTGACGGGCCGCTGGGCCTGTTCTGCCGGTCGTTCGCAGGTCTGCCTACTTTGCAGGCGCGGGCGGCGGCTCTGCTCTGCCCCTCCTCCAATTGGTGTGACATGTCTACCATGCCCTCGGACCCCTGGGTCTGTTCTGCAGGTCGGTCACAGGTCTGCCTACCTTGCAAGCGCGGGCGGCGGCTCTGCTCTGCCCTTACTCCAATTGGGGTGACGTGTCTACCACGCCGGTGGGTCGCTGGGCCTGTTTTGGGCGCGGGAGGCAGCTCTGCTCTGCCCCTACTCCAATTGGGGTGACGTGACTACCACACCGGTGGGCCACTGTAATTTACTTAATTTGAAATTGATAAATTTTATCATTTTTGAAAATGCTCACCAATTTTTTTCTTCAAAACACACTCTTGCTTCATTCTTTCTGTCCTCTTTGGAGAAATCCAATTACATGTTACATTTCATTGTTTCATGTCTCTTAAATGATTTTTTTATATATTTTTTTCTTTTATCTTTAGACTGTTCTATCTGGACATGTTATTTTGTCTTATTTTCCATTCTTCTAATTCTTTCTTCAACTATACTAATATGCTACTAAATGTTTATGAGTTTTAAATTTTGTATAAGTTCCAAAATTTCCATTTGGTTCTTGGTTCTTCCTATAATCTCCACGTTTTTATTTTCTTACTTATTGCTAAGCATATTTAATACATAATTCTTAAGTTATAGCCTATTTAATACATAATTCTTAAGTTATAGTCTATTTCTGAAAACCTCAATCTCTAATGTCTGAGTCTTCTAAAGATCTCTCTCTCTCTCTCTCTCTCTCTCTCTTCTCTGTCTCTATCTCTCTCTCTCTTTCTTTCTCTCTCTCTCATATGTATGTATGTATGTATTTTTAATTGTTGTTCTCACGTGGTTTTATTTTCCAATATTTCTGGTAATGTTTGAACATTGTGTATGAAAATCAGTTTGGGCTCTGGCTAATGTCATCTTCCTCCATAAAGATTTCGCTTTTATTTCTGGAAGTTATGTAAGAAAAGAGCCCTATCATGCCATCAGTGATTGAGTTGATTTTATGATATCCTTCAGACTTTGTGGAAGGCAGAGTTAGCTGTGATTTGCTCCAATATCTGGGGCATATGTAGCAGTTCTTTATTGGTTCTAACAGAAATCTCTCTCCCTCTTCATGGGCCCTAAGACTCAACAGTGTATATGAAGATATTAAGACCTTGGAATCAGTGCTCAGCTTTTTAGCCTCACTTTGTGACAGGCAAATGGCCAGGTTAAATTCTATGTCAAATATAGGTTCTTCCTTTCTCTCTAGGATGTTTCTTTTTTTAATTATTATTTTTTATTTTTATGACAGTGGAATGCATTACAATTCTTATTATACATATAGAGCACAATCTTTCATATCTCTGGTTGTATATAAAGAATATTTACACCAATACCGCTGTCTTCATACATGTACTTTGGATAATAATATCCATCATAGTCCACCATCATTAATAACCCCATGCCCCCTCCCTTTCCCTCCCACCCCTCTGCCCTATGTAGAGTTTGTCTGATCCTCCTATGCTCCTACCTCCATACCCCACTATGAATCCGACTCCTTATATCAGAGAAAACATTCAGCATTTGTTTTTTGGGGGAGACTGGCTAACTTCACGTGGCATTATTTTCTTCAATACCATCCATTTACCTGCAAATGCCATGAATTTGTTCTCTTTTATTACTGAGTTATATTCCATTATGTATATATGCCACATTTTTTATCACTCATCTACTGAAGGGCATCTAGGTTGGTTTCACAGTTTAGCGATTGTGAATTGTGTTGCTATAAACATTGATGTGGCTGTGTCCCTGAAGTATGCTGTTTTTAAGTCCTTGAATATAGACTGAGGAGAGGGATAGCTAGGTCAAATGGTGATTCCACTCCCAGTTTTCCAAGAAATCTCCATACTTCTTTCCATATTGGCTGCACCAATTTGCAGTCCCACCAACAGTGTATGAATGCACCCTTTTCCCCACATCCTCACCAACACTTATTGTTGTTTGTCCTTCATAATAGCTGCCATTCTGACTGAAGTGAGATGAAATCTTAGAGTAACTTTGATTTTCATTTCTCTAGTTGCTAGGAATGATGAACTATATATATATATTTGTTGATTGATTGTATATTACCTTCTGAGAAGTGTCTGTTCAGGTTCTTGGCCCATTTATTGATTGGGTTATTTGGTTTTTTTGTTTGTTTGTTTGTTTGTTTTGCTTGTTGAGTTCTTTATATGCCCTAGAGATTAGTGCACTATCTGATGTGTGAGGAGTAAAGATTTGCTCCCAAGCAACAGATTGTTTCGTTTGCTGAGAAGAAACTTTTTAGTTTAAATCTATCCCATTTATTGATTTTTTTATTTTAATTCTTGCACCACAGGAGTCTTATTAAGGAAGTTGGGGCCTTATCCCACATGATGGAGATTAGGACCTACTTTTTCTTCTATTAGACACAGGGTTGCTGGTTTTATTCCTAGTTCCTTGATCCATTTTAAGTAGAGTTTTGTGCATGGTGAGAGATAGGGGTTTAATTTCATTTTGTTGCATATGGAAATCCAGTTTTCCCAGTACCATTTGTTGAAAAGACTATCTTTTCTCCCATGTATGTTTTTGGTGCCTTTGTCTAATATAAGATAATTGTAATTTTGTGGGTTAGTCTCTGTGTCCTGTACTCTGTACCATCAATATACCAGTCTGATTTGGTGCCAGTACCATGCGGTTTTTGTTACTATTGCTCTGTAGTAGAGTTTTAGGTCTGGTATAGTGATGCCACCTTCCTGCTAAGGATTGATTTAGCTATTCTCTGGTCTTTTTCCAGATAAATTTCCTGATTGCTTTTTCTATTTATATGAGGAACGCCATTGGGATTTTGATTGGAATTGCATTAAATCTGTATAGTGCTTTTGGTAGTATGGTCATTTTGATAATATTAATTCTGCCTATCCAAGATCAAGGTAGATCTTTCCATCTTCTAAGGTCTTCTTGGTTTCTTTGGGCCTCTATAATTTTCATTATATAGATCGTTCTCCTCTTTTGTTCTGTTGATTCCCAAGTACTTTATTTTTTTGAGGCTATTGTAAATGTATTAGTTTTCCTTATTTTCCTTTCTGAGGATTTGTCACTGATATACAGAAATGCATTTGATTTATGGGTGTTGATTTTTATATCCTGCTACTTTGCCAAATTCATTTACTAGTTCTAGAAGTTTTCTGGTGGAACTTTTAGAGTCTTCTAAGTATAGAATCATATCGCCAGCAAATAGTGCCCATTTGAGTTCTTTTCCTATGTATATCCCTTTGATTTCTTTCATCTATCTAATTGCTCTGGCCACTGTTTCAAGAACTATGTTGAATAGAAGTGGTGACAGAGGGCATCCCTGTCTTGTTCCAGTTTTTAGAGGGAATGCCTTCAATTTTTCTCCATTTAGAATAATGTTGGCCTGGGGCTTAGCATAGATAGCCTTTATGATATTGAGATGTGTTCCTGTTATACCAAATTTTTCTAGTGTTTTGAACATGAAGGGCTGTTTTATTTTGTCAAATGCTTTTTTTTTTGCGTCCATTGAGATGATCATATGATTCTTATCTTTAATTATATTGATGTAATGAATTACATTTATTGATTTCCCTATGTTGAGCCAACCTTGCATCCCTGGGAAGAATCCCACTTCATACTGGTGCACAATCTTTTTGATATGTTTTTGTATTTAATTTTCCAGAATTTCATTCAGAATTTTTGCATCTATGTTCATTAGAGATATTGGTCTGAAGTTTTCTTTCCTTTTTTTTTTTTATTTGATGTGTCTTTGCCTGGTTTTGGAATCAGGCTGATATTGGCCTCATAGAATGAGTTTGAAAGTGCTCCCTCTTTTTCTATTTCCTGAAATAAATTAAAGAGTATTGGTATTAGTTTTCTTTAAAGTTCTTGTAGAACTCACCTGTGTATCCATGCCGTCCTGGGCTTTTCTTTTCTTTTTTGGTAGATTTCTGATGGTGCCTTCTATTTCATCACTTGAAATTGAACTCTTGATTCCTTGCATCCTGGATAGATTTTTCATGCTTACACTTGCTTTCAATTTTTGGCAATTATCATTGACCTCAGTGGGAGGACTGGTCAGCAGGAAGCTAAGACTACCTTTTTAGAAATATAAACATTCTAATTATATTTTAATGATTATGTTTCTTAATTTAAGAAGATATAGGGAAATATTTTGCCATCAATTAGGAGGTTGGAGAAGTTCATTTTAACATTTTTCAGTTACAAAACCAGTAAATTTTAGGCCAAGTAGTTGAGGAAGATATTTATAATGTAAAAGAAAGCAAAGAGGCTCCTAACTTTACTCTTATGCTGATTTTGACTCTATTTTGCTTTTAAGTTCCCTAACTTGTTTTTTGACTCCAGTCTAATTTTACAGAGTCATGGAAACATAAAATGATAGAATTGAACTTGGACTTAAATATTTTCCTTCAATATTTTTAACATTTTACCTTATTAAATCTTCTACTTCCATTTAGTCATACCATAGTATTATTTCTTCTTTCCAGAGTCTTTTAAATTTACCCTCTACTCTCTCTATATTTCCATTATCACCATCTTTATCACCTCAGGTATAAAATACCTGAACAATCTACATAGTCTTTCCAACTGTATGTTTCCTCCTTTTAATTCACCTGACATTTTTCTTGTAAGCTATTCCTCATAATAGACTCTGTTCAGCATTCTATTCCTTTATTAAAGATTCATAATGTGCCATAACTTTCCAGCACAAAGTACAATAAATTGAAATGCTCACTGCTTTAATCTAACGACCTAACCAAACTTGCTTTTTCACTGCTATTTAATCTCTCTCTATTCAAGTCAGATGAGTATCTTTCCTTTTTAGTCTCTTTCCCTGGATCCTCTTACTCTATTCCTGCTTTAAATATCGACATTCTTACCATCTTTAAATGTTTGGAATTTCCTTTATTCTCCACATCCCACACCTTAAACCCTCTATTTCTAGGAGAAGTAGTTTAAATTTTTCAGTTTTTTTCTCTACTATTGTGAATTAAATTAGAAGAATTGTTATAGTGATTCTAAAGAGCACTACTGCTCCATCTAAGACCAGAAAGCTGGTAAGACTGCTGGGTAAATATCTCCAAGGAAATAATGAGTCTTAGATCACAACAGCCAGAGGTAGCCTCTAACTTCTATTACCAAAAAAAAAAAAAAAAAAG
>NW_025999990.1:47445671-47484971 GCF_001458135.2 Marmota marmota marmota | reverse complement strand
ACCAAAAAAAAAAAAAAAAAAAAAAAGTCTATTATGGTTTAGATATGAAGTGTCCTCAAAAAGCTCATGTGGGAGACAATGCAAAAATTTTTAGAAGTGAAATGATTAAATGATCAATTCATCTGACATTTTTCTTGTAATCTACTCTTCATAATCAGTGGATTAAGCCTCTAATATGGATTAACTGGGTGGAACTGTAGGTACTTTCTGGAGGAAGTCGGTCACTGGGGGGTGTGCCATTTTGTCCCCAGTGAACAGAACTCTCTCTCTCTTTCTCTCTGCTTCCTGGTTGCCATGTTCTAAGCTGCTTTCCTTTGCCATATTCTTCTGCCATGATGTTCTGCCTCCCCTTGGGCCCAGAGCTATGGAGTTGGCCAACCATGGACTGAACCTCTGAAACCATGAGCCAAAATAAACTTTTTCCTCCTTTAAGCTGTTCTTGTCAGTTCTTTTCATCACAGCTACAAAAAAAAAAAAAGCTAATTAAGTAGTCTATTTATTGTCAGTGAGCCTAATAATATTAAGAAAGGTGACTCATTTCCTTATAATCCACACTTGAGTAATTTTCCAACAAATCTCCCTATTTTCAAATTCATCCTTTCTACATCTGTGAGATGAACTATCTAAAACATGAATTTGAGCATATTAACATATTTTACTGATAAATACACTGCATATTCACATATAATATATTCAACATCCTTATTCAAGGCTTTCAATAGATTCCCATCACTGAAACATGAAGCCCAATGTATATATATTGCATTGCATATATACATTGCAGTTATAATACAAGTATTTAAGTACATGTGGTGACATGTGTGTGATTCATTGCATGTGATTACATTACGTAAGCATCTAACACCCTCCTGACAAGGAGCCACCCTCCCTTGCTAGCTTGATGACAGAACACAGAGCTGGGAAGTACATATGACAAAGAGCCCCAAAGGCTTCTGGGAACTAAAGGCAAATTCCAGCCAACAGCCAACCAGGAACTGCTGGCCTCAGGCTTATGGCAGAAAATGAATGAATTCCACCAACAAACTGAGTGAGAAAGAAAGTGCATCTTTACCAGGTCAAGCTTCTAGTGAGACTGCAGTCCTTGCTGAGATCTCGATTATGGAACTGAGACCCGAAGCCAAGAACCCCACTAAGCCATTCCCAGACTCTGGTCCCACCAACACTGTGAGCTAATAAGTGAATGGAGTTTTAGGCTGCTACGTTGGTGATACAATTGGTGCACAACAAGAGATAACTAATGCTCATGTCACACTATTTCTCACTTTCATAGTTTACGTGGATAGCTCCCTCGACTTTGATGCTGTCACCGACTCTCTTTTGTTCAACTAGGAAATTACTATTTTTCTTTGATGAGAAAATTCTTCATTTCTACAAAGCCTGTGGATTTTTTTTCTAATTCTGCTTTCTACAAAATACCAATAATTATCCATCTTGCTGGTTAACCTAATTAATTAAAAGCTGATTTTTGCACATTTCACACATATTAATGCTATGCATTGGCTCTGTGTTGAGTGTGGCCACAAAGGTTCGAGTGCTGGAAGCTTGGTCAATGTTGAGGTGGTGGATCTTTTGAGAAGTGAAACCTAGTTTGGACCAGGAGTGGGGATAGGTGTCAGAAGGCCATTGGGAAAAAAGACTATTGCTGTCAGAAAAGAGTAAGAGAGTTCTCATGGGACCCTGAATTCATTATTATGAGAGTTTTATTATGCAAGAATATAAATGGCTCCACCCTTCTCTGGCTTCCTGTGTTGCCATGCGATCTCTTTCTCACACATTCCTGTCATGATACCCTCAGCAGTGACATGACTCAGTCAAGGGGGCTCTTGCCAGAGGCCAAATTGATGGGTCTACTTAATCTTGGACTTTCAGTCTCCAACCTTGTAAGATAAATGAATCTTATTTTTATAAGTTACCCAGCCTCTAGTAATTTATTATAGTAATAGAAAGCAAACTAATGCAATTAATTTTGTTTATCTTCATTAGCAAGCAGGACAGAGATTATATCATACTTATCTTTTTATCCACAGTATCTGTTACTCTGCATAATACTATATGCACCCACATGTCCCTTGCTAAACTCTCATCATGCATATTACTACTGCTCTGACTTTACTCTTCAAATATCCTTCCCTAGACTGTCCTTTCTCTTTCTTTCCTTTTATGTAAATCTAATTTCTCATTCAAGGTGAACTGCAATTTTACCACCTCTTATTATCTTTGAAGTTGTATGATTGACAGTCTAAAAATTCATAACAAAGATGAAGTGTAGGTTGATCGCAGAGGGTAGGGAAGTTGCCTGATTTCTTTTATCATGCCTCGCTGCTCAGAACTGCTTTCCATTCTCCATTCCATGCTGAATGTAAACACTGCCTGTTATAATGAAGCAAGGCACCAAGTTCATACAAGCTGTTTTTGTTTCCTCACTGAACTCTAAACTTCCTGTGTTTAATCATTCATATTTTTGAGAGAGATCAAAAACATGATTTTTTTTTTTTTTTTTTTTTTTTTTTGCTTGCTGTTTTCAGGGAAGAAAAATTTACCCAAATGATGCTAAGTGTCCTATAACACTACTATGGGAAAAATGTAAATATTTTATTTAAAACTATCAAGCAAGTAAGAAATTACTGAGTAATGAACAAAGTACATAGTCAATTTACCAAAAAATTAAATAATACAGTTTGGCTACCAGTTATTAAACCTTCTTTTTATTTCCGGTATAAATCTAAAATGCTCTACTTAATTATTCCATCTCATTTAAGCCTTCCAACAGTCCTGCAGAACAGCATGGTGAAGGGATTAATAGCATAGAGTCCTACGTAATTATAATGCCTTTTTAAAAAATGGGCTTATCGTGGAGATTGCCTAAATTAACACATAAAGTGCTCTTAAAAGTATATCTAACATTTAAAGTGCCATATAAAGGTTAGCTGGATTTATGATTAATAGAAAGGGAGGTCTTCTGGGAATGTTATGGTAAAAGGAAAATCACTGTGAGGTAGACCTGCTGAAGTTAAACTCCAGTGTGATCCCAAATCCCATGAACCCAACCACTAACTAGATTATTGCACGATTGTCATTTTTAAGTCTTGTAAAGCTTATTCTAGACAAACAAGTACAAACAGAGATGGTAATATTTCTCATTCAAATTAAGAAAGACTCAAACAATATGTAGAGACCAATCTCAAAGCTGCCAATGGAAAAGCAAGGTCATTGAGATTCATGTTATTACATATTGGTGGCAAGAAATTAAATGGTAGATCTTGATAAAAAAATAGCTTCATAGTATGTAAGAAAATGATGACCATCCATGACCAAATGTATCCCTTTATACTCAATACAAGAACCTGTATTCTGTAAGCTCATATCAACAAGGAATTCTATTTATAGCCTCTATGTTTAACATAGATCATAATTAAGAGTTTTAACTTTAGTAACAATGGTACCCCAGGGAAAAGGAGATGCAAAATATTCATGCCTTCCCCAAATGTCAGTGATCAGTATGTACCGACTGCATCCCCCTAATGACTTGGTTTGGTACATGAGCAGAAAACATTACCTTGTTACTGTGACATAGTAAATACTGTGAATCAAAGCCTGACCCTTTGCGTTCCCTCCACAGGAATTCCTGGCTGTGTGGATACTTTCCGACAGCATTTAAAGGTATTGAAGTATCTCTAATAATAATAAATAGCTTCCCTAGAACCAACAAACCCCTTGATTTTTCTTCCCCCTCACTGTCAAACTTCTGAACAATAGTTCTCTTTACTTTTTGATTTCCTTTTCTGTCACTAAAGAAAAGCAATATCAGCTGATTGCCACCCTCAACAATGAGAGACTCTTTTAATATTACCAGCAATTTTCATACCGCTATATCCTGTGGCCACCTTTGAAACATTACTTAACTTGATCTTAATAGAGCATTTGACCCTGATCACCACTTCCGTTTTTAAAAATTTCTGCTTTCTTGCTCATTCAGTGACTTTACACATTGTACTTCCCCTTTAATCCCTTTTTATATTTGCTTCTCCTTTGTCTTCTCTGCAAATGCTCCTTTCTCTAATATGTGTATGCGGTAACTCTGTCTTCTCATTCTCCAGGAGTGGTGACATACATTCCCATGGCTTTCCATTTAAAAACTATATATCCCAAGCTCAACATTTGAAATATCTCATTTCCTACTTCGACATCTTCATTTTGAAGTTGTATGGAAACCTTGTCTTATATATTTTCTGTTGTTACCACAACAGAAGCTGGGTAATTTATAAAGTAAAGGGGCTTATTTAGCTCACAGTTGTGTAGTCCCCAAGAGCATGGTGTTGACATCTTGGCCTCTTGCAAAGGGCCCATAGTCCTGCATTAACTCATGGAAGAGAAACAGTGAGAGAAAGCAGGCAAGTGCAAAGAGAGTCTGTGTGCAAAAGAAGTACAAGAAGGAGGCTAACTCATAACAACCTGTCTTAGCCAACTTTCCATCACTGTAACAAAATACCTGAAGTAATCAACTTAAAAGAGAAAAGGTTTATTTCGGCTCACAGTATCACAGGTTTCAGTGTATAGTACCTTTGCTCCACTGCTTTAGGCCTGTGATAGCACAGTACATTATGGCAGGAGTACATTTACCTCATTGAGACCAGAAAGTGAAGAGAGAGAGACAAGAAGGGCGGGGAGGGTCAAGGCTCCAATATCCCTTCAAGTGCTTACCCCCAATGACCTAACTTCCTTCCACCAGGCACCACCTCCTCAAGGTTCTACCACCTTCCCATAGCACCACAGCCTTGGATCAAGACTTTATCACAGGGGCCTTCATGGAACATTTAAGATCCATGTGTCAACTGTGTGGCATTGGAAACATTATTTTATTTAATTAACTCTGAGCCTCAGTTTCCCTCTTTGGGTTGTTGGGAAAATTAATATAATGTGTAAAAAGCGAACCCAGCACCCTTGGTGGTGACACACAATAATTATTTAAGTTTTCTCCTTTCCCTGACTCTGTTCTCAGGGGATGACCTATGAATACACCTAAGTGCCTGAGTGAATAGCTTGAGCATATTGACACTCTTTTCTACCTGCCAATTCACATTCAATCCCCTAGTTTTGTTGATGGTCTTATTTAAATATATTTCAAATACAGCCATTTCTTTAGGTATCTGCCGCAGTCTGGCTGGGCACAAATCACAAGCCACTGAAACAGGAACAAACTTTATTTCTGAACTCCACCAGGACACCCCACACATGCTCCCCGGGAATTCTCCCGAATGCCATGCGGCTCGTCCAGGAACCAGCAACTGGAAACTATCCCTCCTCCGGCACTTCCCCAACCAATGGGAACTCTCTGGGAATCCCCGCGAGAGCTCAACTGGAACTCAACGGGAACTCCACGAGAACTCACTGGAGTCACCTCTCAACCACTACTTCTGGCAAAAATGCCATGCGTCATCCCGACTGGACTGTGGCCCTCAACAGGTGTCCACTAGCATTTCCCTCCTGAGGCCATCAGCATCTTGACTGCTTTCCTGATCTTATCTTCATCTAAAATTACTGGTTTTCCTGTCTTTGACCTCACTGATTTCAATTCCACAAGTGCCAAAATCACCAGAAAACTTTTCATGACATTAACCTAATTGATTCCTTTTAGCTAATAATTGCCCATCCCTGGTTCTTCAATTGAACATGGGGAAACCTTGTAGAGCTTCCCTCCACCTTATCTATATCCATATCTTGATGTTCACTTTACTATGTTCTCCAGTCCTGTTATGCTGGGTCTCTCCTGATTTTGGCATGTCACCTACCTTCATGAGACAAACATTTCTTATACATATGATTTTACTTCATGAGTTAGAGTTAGGTTCAATCTTTTAAAAAACACAAAAAAATATTGGTTTGCCCACGTTAAAGACCAGGTGAAATTATCAAAAATAAAGTAAAGAAAATATCATGCTCTTTTTATCCAATTCCAAGACCAGACTTCCTCAAATTCTATGATGACTTACAAAGATACCAATAAGAATCTGATAATTGCAAAAATGAAGATAAATAAAAAAAGAGAATACAAACAACAGGATTAGCTCAAAATTTTAACAATTGGGTATAGAACATAAAGCATGTGGGAAAATAGGCTATAAGCTCACAACTGGAGGATATGTCCACATTAACTAAATATTTATGCAACTCAAAATTAGAGGTTTATATATTGAAATCAATTCCAATTCACTGCTTGGTTTTGGGAGACTATGTGTTCTAAAGCACAAATATATTTCCTTCATTTGTTTAACCTGATTCAGGACTTTTAGTGAGACCTAGCCTGTGCCAACCATGGTTTTCCATTCCCCCATACATTTCTAGATTGCAACCCTTCCAGCTGATAGGGATTGTTATTCTTAGGACATGCCATGTTCTCTCTCACTTCCTGTAATTTCATTCATTATTTTCTTACTTGAGCTGTTCTTTCCTATTCTTAAACTCTTTCTTTAGCTAAATTCTACTCATACTCCATGAGTATGACATTCTTGACATCCTTCAAAAAGCCATTCTGGAGGCTTAACACCTGATCAGATTTATGTCTCATCTTGTTCTATGATTACACTTATTACCCTGACTTGGAATCACCT
Organism: Marmota marmota marmota; assembly: GCF_001458135.2. Classification (NCBI taxonomy): domain Eukaryota; kingdom Metazoa; phylum Chordata; class Mammalia; order Rodentia; family Sciuridae; genus Marmota; species Marmota marmota. The sequence goes on along the minus strand of NW_025999990.1, from coordinate 47,478,342 downwards.
CATTTCACATATGTACCCATCATACCGTCATCTCTTTAAGGTGAGATGCTTTGCCAAACTCACCACTGTATGCCCAGGAACTAGTGGAAAATCTGGCTTGTGGAAAGTTCAAACCGAATTTGGAATCCTATATTTGATATTTTTAAAAGTAGAAGTCAAGAATCAGCAATAAATGTCCTCTGCTTTCCTATAGAACAATTTTCTCAACGTTTTCCATTTTCAGTAATGTTCTCTGGCTAATAACTGTTCTATTTTAAAATTAACCTAATGACATCAATTCCAAGAATTTGCTTAGTGTAACCACAGGTGGTGGTCAGTAAAGTTCTCTTTCATAAGAATGACCTCTCTTCTTCTATGAATAATACTATTTTTATTTTATTTTTGCTTACTCAATAGTTCTCACTTTCTAATTTCCTTCTAATTTTATTTCTATATCTGGTTGTCATCACCAAATGGTCTAGTTTCTCTGGACAGTTGTTTCCAAGTGGAGGAGAAGAATGACCCCTTGTTTGCACCAATCTGCAGCCTGACACAGCAGAGTCATTTCTCCCAGGGACTGCTCTGATAACCCTGGGTCAGTAATTATAAACAGAACTATGCTGAAGTTTTACATGCAAAAACTATGGGAATATTTCACCATTCCAAAGAAGTGATGTATAATTTTAGACAATTGAAAAATCTGTTATGTGCCTTGTAACTTCTTGAAGTTCTACAGTCATGGTTACAGTAATCACATGTCACTAACGATGGAGACATTTTCTTAGAAATATATCCTTAGGTGATGTCACTATTGTAAAAACATTGTAGAGTGCACTTGCACAAACGAAGATGACTACTACATCACTAGGCAATATAATCTTGTGGGACCACCATCATAAATGTGATCCATTGTTATCCCAAATATCATTCTGCAGTGCCTGTCTGTGTTTGTTTAAAAATTATACCAAAAAAGAAATTGATTATAAATTATTGACATTATCTTTTTAAAGTGAGATCTTATTCTCTATAGTTTTACACACACACACACACACACACACAACTAGTGCTCCAAGTGACTATACAACAATAAAAACAGTGCAAGAGAAAATACAAATTGACATGAGAAAAGAAAAAAGTAAGATGCTTTCTCCCCTTTAAGGTGCTTCCAATGTGCTGGGAAAACACACATTCATATAGTTAGGAACAACCAGAATAGCCAGGCATAGTGACACATGCCTGTAATCCCATCAAGTTGGAAGTCAGGAGGATCACAAGTTTGAGTCCAGCCTCAGCAATTTAGTAAGGCCCTAAGCAACTTAGTGAGGCCCTGTCTCCAGAAATAAATGACTGGGGATGTGGTTCAGTGGTTAAGCGCCCCTGGGTTCAACTCCCAGTATCCCTCCCCGCAAATTAGAATATATTCACAGGTGGGTCCATAATAAAGATGGACGTGGTTTGGAGATTCAGGGCATAAGAATAACCTTACACATCTAGATACATATTCCTGCTCTGCTGATCATTTAACCTGTATGTTTATTAAACTCCTAAGCCTTTGTTTCTGCATTTGTAAATTTGGGTTATTAATAAGATTTATCTCACAGAAAATCTTTAAAGATTAACTGAAACAATACAAGGGATTACTACAGAGCCAATCTTCAAGGCGTAATAATGATTATTATGGTTTACAAAGGGCTGAAAGTATACAGGGGAGAAAATTTTAATCATGCTTGGAAAAGGTAACTAAGGCACTTGGAGTGGTGCACAAAGGGGATTCTTTTGCAATTTGGAAGGAAGACTTAACAGCAACCCTTTATAGTCCACACATATTGTTTATCTGCTAACAGGCTTCCTTGAGGTGAAGCAGCAGCTGGGTCTGCAATTGTTCTATCTTTCCCTGGAGGCTATACTGATTCTGTGTGTGTGTGTGTGTGTGTGTGTGTGTGTGTGTGTTTAGCTTCATGACAAAGGGTATGGCTTCTGCAAGATACCCTTGTGACCATGGCCAGAGGAAGTAAGACAGATTCAATCCATTCCTGTGGGTTTCTGGCTCACACTTATTGGTTCCATCCTCCTTTGTATCTTCCTCACTTAATAGCCATCTTTCTTTCTTCTTGCCTATTCCTGTGAACTTCAAGATCCAGCACTAGAGGAGGAGATGACAGTATTTCTGGCTGCTTCATCAGCTTCCACAAGTATGTAAGCTAATCCTCTGAAATAAATACACATATATACAAACATCACCTACTGGTTCTTCTCTTGATGAGCCTCACGGGGCAGTGCTCTATGGTTATATCTATGTTATTGGCATAACATAACACATATGTTATGCCAGGAATAACAATGTGAAAATTTCCCATCAGTGTCTCTGAATACAACAGCAAATTTGTGATTGGGTGACTGCTGTGGCATTATACATATATTCTATACATTTGTTTCAGAATTTCATTGTAACTTCATAATTAATCCATGAAATAAATGAAAATATAAACCAGTGAATAAAGGGGACATTGGAAAGTGGAGTCACCTACCCAACTGAAATCATTTTTTTAATACCAGGATTACTGCATATTAACTATAACATTAAATATTAACTATAACATTGAAGGCAAACCATCGTTAAAGTTGTTTGTGTTAAAGAACAGCCTGTATATAGCTTCTAATTCTTTTTGTAAGCACTAAATGTTTTTACAAACTGACAAAAAGAAAGGATCAAAATAGGACAGACACAGAAATTGCTATTAATAACATTCAAGTCATCCTGTTCTTTTCTACTTCTACCTCTGACCTTCATTTCATCAGAGTCTGAAACAAAGTAAAAACCCAGTAAGAATATTACAAGGAAATGATTATCTTTCTGACATACATACTTTATGTAGAGAAACTATTCTTGGTTCTCATCATTTTCTTTTTCTCCCACTCACAATTTCTGTACTGCACTGGTGTCCATGGTAACATCCGTAGCTAATGAGTAGATTACTACCAATGTCCTGCCACTGCCAATCACTGTTGTCTTGAAGCCAATGCAAGTCTTCCCCGGTTTCCCCACCCCCACCTGCAAGTCCTGAACCCCACCATGAATGCATGGCATTAATACATGACTATCTGCTGCCTTATCTATTTTATCACAATGGAAAGTTTTATCAGAACAATGACATTTATTCACAAACAATTATACAGATTGAAAAACCTCCCTGTTCTCTTGATATAATGAACAGGAAAACAGCAGGTTAACATATGTCAAATTATTCATAGAAGTCACTGTGCCTTATGTACCATTTGATGAGTACAATTGGAAGGCGATAATATTAAGAGCCGGAAAGAAGAATAAAACATACTTTAAGAGAATGCATCTATGTTTCTTCCCAACTAAAGTATAGGCTACTTGGGGCAGTAACAGTGTGAGAAAATTAGGGAGTGCTAAAGCTGTGTTTTTCACACCTAACACTTTCCATGATTGATTCATGAAATGGATTTGGTTATTCATGGTCTGGTTTGACAATTGATAGATTGTGAGCACCTGGATATCTAGATTATGGTTTATTAATCTTTGTACTCACCACAGTACTCCCAACACTACTACATATAAAGTAGAAAAATCAGCAAATGTTGAAATTTATTATTAATGTAAATTATATTGCAGGTTAATTTTCTATCCAAGTAAAGATGACCCAATTGCAAAATTCCATAATGACATAGGAATAGGCAATGTGTGGGAAGAAAAGAAGATTCTATCTCTAAATACCAAATTCATCCTTCTAAAATTAAGAATTAAGGAAAACAGGATGTCATAATGGCAAAGTAATTTGGAGAAATAATTGAGCTTCTCAGATATTGTTGTAATATAAACAAAATAAAATCAATGTCATTACTGAGGTCTCCTTAAGCCTCAGAATATTATGATTAAATAAAACTATCTTCATTAATTATTCACATACATTAATTGAGCATATATTTTAATCTAAGAACTCTCCTAGGCCCGAAGAATCCCAGTCAAGGAAATATATTGGCTTGAGGAAATGTAGTGACAATGAAAGAGGTAAGTTGTCATATGCTAGAAATATTTTGTTTTGAAAAGGCAACAGGATCATCTACTAAGGAATGGAGGTAGAATATGACAGAAAGGACTCAGGATGAGTCCACAGAATTGGGGCCATATACCTGAAATAATGAATTCATATTATTGGAGATGTGAAAAAACTAGAAGACTATTTTCCAGGGGAAATTCAGAATTTTCTTTTAACATATTACTAAGACGATGGAAATGAGTCTGGATTTCAGGAAACCGGTTAAGCACATTTGAGAAACACAAACATCATATATATGTGATGTTTGTGGCCACAGGAATGAAGGAGATTATGTAGGTGAGAGAATGTGTGTATGTGGAGAGAATAGGTTCAAAATTAAGTCTAAGGGAATCACACTACACAGAGATGGTCAGGAAGGGGAAGAGGAGTCAATAAAGCAGACTCAAGAGCAATAGCAAGGGAGGTAGGAGGAAAGTCAAGAAAAAGGTACCTTCCAGAAGCCAAATGAAGAATACACCTCATGGGTCAAGTGATATTGATAGGTCAAGAAAAAAGAGTTTCCTAGCATCGGTTCTTATATTGAGTAAAGAACCACAGTCTCTAACTACAATTCAATTATTTTAGAAAACAAAACTAAAAATCTTTGAAAGAACACTAAGAAAAAATTTGAAAAACTAAAAAATGAAAAATAAAATAAAATAATATATGTAATTTTAAAAAAGCCAGAGTAACATACATAGTAGAAATTTGTATGAGTTAAAAAAAGTCACGAAATTTTACTGTGACAATATATTTAAATTACTTAGATGAAATGGATAATTCACAGAGGAAAAGAGAATTACTCCAATTAATTTAAGAAAAAATAAGAAACCTGAGATAATTAATAACAAACCATTAAGTGAATTCCAAATGTAATCAAATTTCTCCCTCTTCACCCTAACCATGTGTTCCCCTTTTCATGCATATACAAGTATACACACATTCCAAATTTTAAAAACCTACTCATCTTGAACTATAAGGAATTATAGAAAATACAGTAAGAGTGAAAACCATTCAAGTAGTTTTATAAGACTAATGTGAAATTGATACTAATAGCAAAGAAAGCATTATAAAAATATTAATGCATAATCTCAGCAGTTCAGGAGGCTGACGAAGGAAGATCTTGAGTTCAAAGTCAGCCTCAGCCAAAGTGAGGCCCTAAGCGACTCAGTGAGACCCTGTCTCTAAGTAAAATACAAAATAATACTGAGGATGTGGCTCAGTGTTCAAGTACTTTTGAGTTCAATCCCGGTTAGGCATCCCCCCCAAAAAATTTAATGCAAATGTAAAAAGGTTGAATAAAATATTAACTAATTTAAATTTATCAGTGAATATAAACTAATATATCATTGTCAAGTCTACTTTAACCCCATCATTTAAGTGGTCACAATAAAAAAATTATTACTGTCATATAATATACTACATTATCAAAGAAAGGTAAAAAATCAAACATTCTTCTAAAATATGTGGAAAAGGCATTCAATAGATGTTAATATTCAAAATGGTTTTATCTTTACAAAAGACAAGTATAGATAAAGTCTAGCATTTCATTAAAAATGATACCAGGACCAAGAGGAACTTATTTTATGGATGAAAGGATAATTTAATATTTAAAAATCTATAAATGTATCTTATTAGTAGGTGTAAATAGAAAAACAATATTATCTTCATAGATGTTTTAAAGACCTTTAATAGTATTTAGTAAGCATTCTAAATAAAAAATGCTCAAAAAGTAAACAAGCATCTTACTTGATATGCAAACATGAAAGTAATTCCTCCTAAGATCAGGGTAGAAAAAGCAAAGATATCTATATCTTTACTTGAATTTAACATTTTTTAGAAGCATGAGCTAATGCAATCAGACAAAATAAATATATATATTTGAAGCACAAATACAGTAAAAGAAAACATAAAGCTATAATTATTTACAGATAATATGAAATTATTTGTGGAAACCAAGACACAATTCATGAAATAAAAAAAAATCTATTGTGCAATACTCAAGTCTTTATGCATACTACCTATAGAACACATTAGTGGAACATAATGGAAGAAAATTCCTGATTTACTGTGACAACATAACAGAAATAAAATGCTTATACTAAATTAACAAGAAATGTAGAACCTATACGAAGATATTTTTAATACACTTAAAGGACATAAAATTATATGCCCTCACAAAATAGAAATATTTTTCCTTGTCTCAAGCTACTCAAAACTAGAACCACATATTACATCTATATTAGATGTAAATGCAAACACAACATTCTTTTAAGGAACATCACAATTCAGTTTTTAAATTATTTAGGAGGAAATATACATTTAAAAAATGGCTATGAAAACCCAGAAAAAATGAAAAAGAAGTTACAAGAGGTGACAGCCTTTTCTGAGGGGAAAACAACACTCAAACATTAACTGAAAACTTTGGTTCTTGCCCCAGAGTAGATAGACTGATAAGTACAACAAATAAAATAGCCAGCAATAGGTCCAAGCAAATATGGGAACTGAGTATGTGATAAACTTATAAACTCAAATCATTTTGGGAAAGATGTTATTGGTAATAAATGGTAATAGTCATTTATAAAAGAAAAATTGAATTCATACTTTCCACCATTTACCATAATAAACTTGAAATCAATCAGAAATCTAAATATACAAAAATTAAGTATTTAAAGATTTAGGGGACAAAATGAACGAATTTCTTTTATATGTAGAGTAGTAAAATTCTTCCTGAACATGAGTCCAAATCTAGAAAAATTAATAATTTGGACAAAGTTATCAAAAGACATAACCAAATGAAAATGTGTGCAGCTGACATCACAAGAAAAGGTAGGTTTTCTATTAACAGAGGTATGCAAAATTTAACTCACAATTTTAAAAGTACAACTTAAAACCACGCTGATGTTATTATTTCTCATGGCTAAAATTACAGAGCTTGACTGAAATTGACAGTGAACACTCTATCTTCTTTAATTTTAAAAATGTAATTTGTAAAATTATATCCCATTATAAGTGCTTTATATTCAATTATATTTATGCTATGTTTATTTTTTAAGTAGTAGTCTATATTCCAGGTATGCAAGGGGTTCAATGCTAGAAAACCAAACAGTAATTCATCACATCAGCAAGCTAAAAAGAAAATCATATGGTTATATTGATACAAAGAGTAAAAGCATTTGAGAACATTCAGTGCTACCCAAACCCAGAGAATGGATACTACCTATTTTCAAGACTTACTATAAATCAACACTGAGCAAGAGTGTGGCATTAGTAACAAGAATAGCAAGTAGATAGTACAATAGAATAGAGAGCTCAAAAATGGATCACAAATACAGTTAACTGATCTTTAACAGATAAGCTAAGGTGATAAAATGGAGAAAAGATTGTCTTTTTGGTAAATGGTGCTGTAAAAAAAATGTACATGCACACACACACACACACACACACACACACACACATACACACAAAGGATCTAGACATAGACCTTTTCCTTTCCCCAAAGTTAACTCAAAATGCATAGCAGACCTAAATGTAAAATGCCAAACTATTTCATTTCTAGAATATAAGATAGAAGAAAATATAGGTGAATTTGGGTTTGATAACTTTTTAGATATAGCACCCAAAGTCTGAGGGACTGGGGAATGAAATTGATTAAATTATACTGTTTTATTGGGTGAATGTATGAATATATTATAACAACAACGAAAACCCAGGACCAAAGCACCAAAGATTCAGTGTCTCATTACTCCACATGTCCTGCAACACAGTGTCATTTTGTTGCTCTGAGGAAACAGCGTACTAAAAAGAATAAGGAAGAGGCTACACAATATGTCAAACTTTTGGCCAAAAGAATAAAAGAAGCCAGAGAAAAACACCAGGAACAGATCACCAAGAGATGCAAACTGTCCTCTCTGAGAGCTTCTACTTCTGAGTCCAGTCAAACACAAGAATTTTTAAGATTACCAAATAAATAAGATCAGACCTTCAAAAAATATATTTTGTTCCACTAATGGTGTATGGCTGACTTTTTGAGAAACATCGGCTTAGCTGTGCTAACATTGTATGATATATTTATCAAAATCACTAAAGTGGTGGTAAATGTTCAGGACAATTTAAATAGTATAATGCAGCATGTAATTTTTAAACTATCATTTCAATGATTCTGCAAATATTAACAAATTGTTTTTCCTCTTTTTGCTTCATATGCTACATACACTTCATTTTCTAGTCAAAATAGATTTCTACAAGCAATGTGATTTTTTTTAAAAAAAGGTTTAGACAGATTGTGAAAGTCTTGCTCATTAGAGTTCAGAGGCATTTAATCAAGAGATAAGAAAGTGATACCTATTAAATAAGAAGAGAAGAAAATATGTAATGATCATACTTGACTATAACAAAATACACTTCTTTTACACAACTACAAAGTAGGTATGAAAGTACTTAAAGGCTATCTATTCTGGTATATGGAACAAAATACCATTTTAAAATAAGATTTATAGAGGACAAGAAGTATGCAAAGTAATTAAAGTTAATTATTTAAAATATCCTCAAAACACATATTTAAGTTTTGTTAAAGTGAATTTTTTTTGTGTGTGAATAAGGTTGTCAAGTTCACCATTTCTTTAGCAAAATACATCTCTTATGTTGAGCTACTATTGACAATATTGACTGCAACATTTCAAACTACATGATACATGTAAATATCAACTTTATCAAGATGCACAAATTTTCCTTACAAATCAAGTTATTCACAATAAAATAATAAAATATTTTAAATTTTGTGTAATTTTATATTGAGATATGTCTGATTTAAATATTTCACAAAATCTTGCTCTTTTCAATGGCAAAATTTCCTACTGAAATGCTTTTAAGACATAACAGAAAAGTACATCACTTCAGATCTAAATAGCTCAGATTGTAGCACTAACACCAGGGTTATTGTGGTTGTAGTCCATAACAGTTCTGCCTTTCTTAAACATCTATTTCTGACCAGAATATGGCCACAATATATGTTGATTTTACTAAAACAAGGTACCTACCAAGGGCCAGGAAATAATGGTGTATATTCAACATACACCTTCTCCTTGATAATGGAGAAGAGGCATAAGATAAGCTATGGAAGTAACTCTTTCATTTTCAAAGAGAACTTAGAGGAAATCTAATGAATACAGGACTAGTTACTTCTGTAAATATAATTAATTCTCACACTGATTCTCTCCTGGGAAGTGTTTCTCAATATGAAATAATGAATAAGAATAAGAAATAATGGTGTATATTCAACATACAATTCCACATAGTCAATCATGTAAATATAAACGCTGAGTGTACACATCACATGGACGGCATGTACATGTACATGTACTGCATGTGCATAGAGGCCTTGCTTTTTCATTAATTCATTCATTTATTCATTCACTCACTCACAAACATTAACTTAACATGTACCACGTGAGGCACGAATATACAACACATAAGTCATAACTGAAGGGGACTTTTCTCTATGAGAGAAGTATGGCTGGTAATAACTTATATCTGAATGTAAAACAAAGGTTCCCCAACCTCTGGTACTGTTTGCCAGAAATGCTGTAGTTATTTTATATGCAAGTCCTAATATGTGTTTCATATTACAGGGCACTGTTCTCAGTGACTTTATTTTGAAGGTTGATCCATAGGGATGATAGTTGATCCATAGTACTGATAGTCTCTTTGGTTACTGGGAAAGGTCATCAGATAGAAAAAAATAAGTCTATAGAGGAATTTAGTGCAAATTTAATAATTTGGGGGGGTGTTTTAAAAGTTGCAAGTATTGAATGTTATTATAAATAATCTGTTCACAGATCAACAGAGTAAATAGTTATCTTGGTCCAAGACTAAGATCAAGAGATCAAGCAATGGAGTATGTAATTAAAAATATAAACCCAAGCCAGGTGTGATGGTGCACACCTGTAATTCCAGTGGCTCAGGAGACTGACACAGGAGGATTGTGAGTTCAAAGCCAGCCTCAGCAATGGTGAGGTGATAAGCAACTCAGTGAGTCCTTGTTTCTAAATGAAATATAAAATAGGACTAGAGATATGGCTCAGAGGTCGAGTGTCACTGAGTTCAATCACTGGTACCACAAAAAACATATATATATATATATATATNNNTATATATATATATATATATCTCCCTCCACCAGCACCCCCACACCCCCACTGTCTCACTGTGGATCAGCATCCACTTATCGTACAGTCTGTATGATTTCCATACTCAGTGATTATATTTACATCATTGACTACATAGAATTGTATGTTGAATATACACCATTATTTCCCCCAATATGGTTTTTGGGGGATTGACTTACTTAACTTGGCATTATATTCTCCAGCTCCACCCATTTATCTGCAAATGCCATATTTCATTTTTCTTTAAGGGTGAGTAATATTGCATTGTATATATGTACCACATTTTCTTATCCATTCATCTGTTAAAGGGCATCTAGATCAGTTCCATAGTTTAGCTATTGTGAATTGAGCTGCTATAAACATTGATGTGTCTATAATATATAATATGCTGATTTTAATTCCTTTGTGTATGAACTGAGGAGTGTGATAGCTGGGTCAATTTGGTGGTTCCATTCCAAGTTTTCTGAGGAATCTCCATACTGTTTTTCATAATGGTTGCACCAGTTTGCTGTCTCACCAGCAATATATGTCCCACATTCTTGCCAAGAGTTATTTTTTCTTGTGTTCTTGATATTTGCCATTCTGACTGGAATTAGATGAAATCTTAGAGTAGTTTTGATTTGCATTTGTCTAACTGTAAGAGATGATGAGAACTTTTTCATATATTTGTTGATTGATTTTATTTCCTCTTCTGTGAAGTATCTGTTCAGCTCCTTAGCTCATTTAGTGATTGGGTTACTTGTTTTTTGGGGTGTTTAGTTTTTTGAGTTCTTTGTATATCCTAGAGATTAGTGCTCTATCTGAGGTGCATATGGTAAAGATTTTTTCCCATTCTGGTTTTTACCTTCCTTGTTTAAGGGCTTTCTTCCTTAGAGAAGTTGAAAAGTTTGCAGGTCCTACTAACTCTTTTGGGTCCCAGTAAACAGTAGTATCTATAAATTCAGAAATATCCTTCTCTCAACTTTTCCCACAATAACCAAGTTGAGAACACTCAGATTGTTATCCACAATGCAACCTTTAACAGATATGCACTTTCACTCTCCAGTTGGCCTTGGTCTATAAGAGGAATGTCCCTTACTTGGTAGCAGGTGAAAGATGGCCATGGGTCAAGATAACCTGCTTCATGGGGAAACCTTGTTGGTTGTTCCCACTACTGATTCAGACCACATAACTCTTCTGTTCTTCACCCGGAGCATCAGTAGTAACTTCTGTGGTCATATGCTTCTCATAAAAGTCCACTTCAATGAGTTTCTGGCAGGCAGGGTCTGGGAAGGAGATATGTAGCTTCATCTTGGTGCTAGAACAAAATATTTCTTAGGCAATACAGAGACTGACATTTTCCACTATGTAACATCTTAGTGTTAACCTGTGAAGTAGCTAGTTATCAAAAATGATCTCTGATGAACTATTTCTTTCTGTTTTCAAGCCATTATTCACATTCCAGTCCTCTTTGAAATGGACCAGCCCTGTGACTTAATTTAACCAACGGTATGTGACAGAAGAGAACTTGTGCCATTTCTAGACTCTTGAAGAAAGCTTGACCCCTTCTGTTTTGTCACTTATGAACTCTGAGTCACCAACTGAGAAATACAGCTTCCCTCCCAGAAAGAAAGTGCAAAGAGACCAAATAGAAAGACAAGTGGAGGCAGCTGGGTAAAAGGGTAGTTCCGGGCTGGGGATGTGGCTCAAGCGGTAACGTGCTCGCCTGACATGCGTGGGGCGCTGGGTTCTATCCTCAGCACCACATAAAAATAAAAAATAAAGATATTGTGTCCACCGATAACTAAAAAATAAGTATTAAAAAATTCTCTCTCTCTCTCTCTCTCAAAAAATGGTAGTTCCATTCATATATACCTAATTAAAATAAATTGGTTATTTTTTTTAAAGAAAGCCACGTGGAGAGAAAAGCTCTGAAATTACATGAATAGAGAGAAAAATGCAGGCATGTCAGTGGCCCAGCTAAGCCCAGAATTCTAGCTATTCCTGCCAAGGTACTAAGTATACAAATAAAGACATCTGAGAGATTCCAAAATCAGTACCATTTAACTACAGCCATAAAACAGGCTCTGGGTAAGACCAGGAGAATCATCTCACAGAGCCCCAGTCAACCCTCAAATCATGAGAAATTTAAAAAAAAAAAATCACTTCGGTGATTTAGTGATTTATTATACTGCAACAGAGAATCAGAAGAGAAACTGGAATAAAAAGCTGATACACTCACAGCAAAAAATATGGTATTGGCTTTGTTAGCAGATCACAGGTAGAGATGGAAGGCCTGTGGGTGTTATTAACCAAGACTGGAAAGATAGTAAAGAGACCTTGATGGGAGCCTGGGGGAGAAGGAACTTAGTTATACAGTGGTAGGATACTGAACAGCTGCATGAGATAAAAAGACACCAAGGGAACTTGTGATTTTAGCTACAGATGCCTTACTTACCTGGGCCACCCTTGGTAAAGGAGAAGAGGCATGAGATAAAGCTATGGAAGTAACTATTTCATTTTCAAAGAGAACTTAGAGGGAATCTAATGAATTCAGAACTAGTTACTTCTGAAAATGTGATGAATTCTCACACTAATTCTCTCCTGGAAAGTGTTTCTCAAAATTGACTTACATCAAAAATTATATTTGGGGCTGGGGATGTGGCTCAAGCAGTAGCGTGCTCGCCTGGCATGCGTGCAGCCCTGTTGGATCCTCAGCACCACATACAAACAAAGATGTTGTGTCCGCCGAAATCTAAAAAATAAATATTAAAAAATTCTCTCTCTCTCTCTCTCTTTAAAAAAAATTATAAACATACTAAAATGTGCCCTCATATTTAAATAAATAAAATAAAATATCCATAAGATTGTGTGTGTGTGTTTGTGTGGTGTGTGTGTGTGTGTGTGTGTGTGTGAAAGAGAGAGAGAGAGAGAATAGATACAGGGTATTGAACACAGGGCCTTGCATGCTAGGAAAGTACTACTGAGCTAAGAGAGAGAGAGAGAGAGAGAAAGAGACAGAGAGACAGAGAGAGTATTGAACACAGGGCCTTGCATGCTAGGAAAGTACCACTGAGCTACACCCCAGCCTCTTTTTAAATTTTTATTTTTGAGACTGGGTCTTACCGAGTTGCCAAACTATCCTTGAACTTGTGATTCTCCTCTCTCAGCCTCTTGAGTAGCTGGGATTAGAGTTGTGCACCAGTTAAAAAGCAGAACTTTTTAAAAACCAGGAAAAAAATTGCAGCAAAGTATGCAAACAATCTCTTATACAAAAAGTCTTCTGTAATCATAAGGCCATTCATTCCTCATTGATCCTCTGTGATAAGTAATAGGGTGTCTAAGAGAGCTTCTAATAATATCTTAAAAATATTATTTCATAGCAAGCTGATCTGTAACCCAGAGTAGAAGGGACATGTATTGAAGAGATGTGGGCTTGTGGCTTCTGTCTGAAGTATATAATTAAGTGGATTATAATTTAACACTTAGATGGCTTTAAAAGTTCGTTAATAACCTGTACTAACTCAGACTAAGGGATACAGAGGTCATACAGGGAGAAATCTCTACCCCCAAGAACAGAAACCAAAAATAAAAAAATCTCAAGATGTATATGAAGGCCATTTCTCATGGAAAATGGAGAATAAACTAAATTATTAGAACTGAAAGTCCAGAGAAAACAGTTAATAAATTATAAATAAACCTCAGGAATATAACTGTGTCTATAAGCAACACATATTACCTGCTCTGAAGCCAGGGCAACTGGCAACATGTATTTGTTTGGATTTCAAAATTGCTATGAACCCGTGTCTCTTATACACCTTCCCAATTCCCTTTTTGAATGATGCTGACTATTGTAGTGTTTCTATTTCTTTCTCACCTTTGTCCATTTTTACCAATTTCAGGTATGTCTTTAAAAGTCCTGTAATTTTCTGGTTTTTTTTTTTTTTGCATTGTCATGAGCCTTAAATCACCTTGAACCATCACATGAAATATCCAACTACCCTAAATAAAGAGAACCATGTAGGGAGATTGCATGGAGAGGCCTCATAGACAGGGAGAGGCCCCAAATCTATACTGAGGTGGGGGATGGTGGTGCCCAGCCACTCCATTGCCAAAGGTAAGCCTTGCCTTCCAGAACCATTCACATCAGGGCAGCAGAAAAGTCAGACACCATCTTGGACATCCCATCCCCAACCACCCGTCATAACTAAGAAGAGCAGAAGACCCACCCCATTGGTTCAAACCACAGGATTCTGAAAGCAATAGAGTGAGGATTGTTTTAAGATTCTAAGTTTTTTAGAGGCTTATGATGGAGCAATAAAATGATATGTTTTAGAAAGAAATATAACTATTTCATGATACTTGTGATCCCCCAGATAGTACTTCTATGGAGAAAACGCCCATAATCCATCTACTCCTGTTGTAGATTCTTCCTGGAATTTAAGACCTACCCACAGATGCCTCAATCCTATAGACATAAAAATCCACTATCATATTTTAGATGAAAGAATAATGTGGGTTTTGACTGAGGTATTATATATTGAGTTTGCAATTATATTGCAACATTTTTTTATCAGTACCTTGAATTGTCAGTTGTGGAGTTGACAGTCATTGATTATTCAAAAATTTTATAATTATACATAACTGTGAACTGAAATCAGAACTGTCATTGGTATTTTTGTTGGTTTTTGCTTTTCATTTTGTTGTTTATTGAGCCCATCATGAACGAATAATTTAAAACACAAATTTTAAAGCATGAAAGCAAAAACAGTGATAAAAATGTGAATACAAATGCTGGCAGTGATATGTCTTCAAATCAGTCATGGGTCTTTAAAGAGTAATGAGAACTAAGCAAATAAATGACTTGGTGTTTTATAAATATCATCTATAAAGAAAACTAAAATGCCACTAAAGTATATAGCAATAGTTGATATCTCCTACTTTTATGAGCTAGCAATGAAATTTATTCCACTTTGAATCACATATTTAGAGATACAAATTAAACTAATCAATGTCATGCATAATTTTGAAATACCTTACCCAAAGAATATTAAGGGAAAAATCTATCAAAATATTTGAAGTTTTATGTAAAAAGATACTCAATTTTTCCTATAATTAATGCATATTGGAACAGGGGCAAATTTAAAAGCTTCAGAATACTTACATACAGTGTCATGTTTAAACACAGAGCTAGAGATGCTGAAGAATTAGCAGAATCTTAAGTAAATTTACTATTAAAAAATGTTGAAAATGGTGTTTGGGCACAGAACAAATAAACGTTAAAGTACTCTCATCAAAATGTTTAGGTATTGGAAGAAAACAAAGAAATTATCACCCTCCTAATTATGGCCAAGTATTATTCATTAATAGCTGTTTTTCAAATATGGGCTAATGAAGAATTCCAGGAAGGCACTATTTTTTAAATGAAGCATTAAAATTATGACTAGAGAACAGATTTCTAAAAGAACTGACACATGTTGATGGACACCTAAGCTGGTTGCCCATTCACAGATGAATAGGTAAAGAAAATGTGGTATACATACACAATGGAATTCTACTCCTCTACCAAGAAGAATTAAGGTATGGTATTTTCTGGTAAATAGATGGAACCAGAGAGTACCATGCTGACTGCAATAAGCCAGACTCAGAAAGTCAAAGGTTGAGTGTTTTCTTTCATATGTGGAAGCTAAAGAGAAAAAAAGAGGGGATCTCCAGAGAAGAAAAGAGAGATCAGTAGAGTAGAAGCAGTCAACCAAAAGGAAGAGAGGAAGAGAGGGAAGGAAGAAGAACTGGAGAATGACATTGACCAAATTTTACTACGTATATGTATGAATATACTGAAATACATTCCAATTTTATACAATTACATTTACAATTACTTCCTACTTATGGCAAATTAGATATTTTTAAGTACATGACTGGAGAAAAGTTATTTTAAATACATGCCTTTTAATAAAAGATAATGTATTGTTGAAATAAATAAGTAAACAAACAAATAAAAGGCAGACAAAGAAAAAGAGGAAGGGGACCAGGTGGGAGGGTGGAGGGAAGAGAAGGGGTAGCACTGAGGAGGGAAACTGAGAAAATTGTCATATGCATTAAAGAAATGAACCCCACTGTTCAAAATGATCCCCACTATTATGTATAACTAGAATGCACTAAAAATAACATTAAAAGCAAATAAATCAATTGACTTCATATCTAAAAGTAATATATTGTGTTAATCAATGGCTCTAAAGAAAATTAGTCTGGGGGGCTGGGGACATAGCTCAGTTAGTAGAATGCTTGCCTTGTACGCACAAGGCCCTGGGTTCAATCCTTGGAGAAGAAAGAAAGAAAGAAAGAAAGAAAGAAAGAAAGAAAGAAAGAAAGAAAGAAAGAAAGAAAGAAAGAAAGAAAGAAAGAAAGAAAGAAAGAAAGAAAGAAAGAAAGAAAGAAAGAAAGAAAGAAAGAAAGAAAGAAAGAAAGAAAGAAAGAAAGAAAGAAAGAAAGAAAGAAAGAAAGAAAGAAAGAAAGAAAGAAAGAAAGAAAGAAAGAAAGAAAGAAAGAAAGAAAGAAAGAAAGAAAGAAAGAAAGAAAGAAAGAAAGAAAGAAAGAAAGAAAGAAAGAAAGAAAGAAAGAAAGAAAGAAAGAAAGAAAGAAAGAAAGAAAGAAAGAAAGAAAGAAAGAAAGAAAGAAAGAAAGAAAGAAAGAAAGAAAGAAAGAAAGAAAGAAAGAAAGAAAGAAAGAAAGAAAGAAAGAAAGAAAGAAAGAAAGAAAGAAAGAAAGAAAGAAAGAAAGAAAGAAAGAAAGAAAGAAAGAAAGAAAGAAAGAAAGAAAGAAAGAAAGAAAGAAAGAAAGAAAGAAAGAAAGAAAGAAAGAAAGAAAGAAAGAAAGAAAGAAAGAAAGAAAGAAAGAAAGAAAGAAAGAAAGAAAGAAAGAAAGAAAGAAAGAAAGAAAGAAAGAAAGAAAGAAAGAAAGAAAGAAAGAAAGAAAGAAAGAAAGAAAGAAAGAAAGAAAGAAAGAAAGAAAGAAAGAAAGAAAGAAAGAAAGAAAGAAAGAAAGAAAGAAAGAAAGAAAGAAAGAAAGAAAGAAAGAAAGAAAGAAAGAAAGAAAGAAAGAAAGAAAGAAAGAAAGAAAGAAAGAAAGAAAGAAAGAAAGAAAGAAAGAAAGAAAGAAAGAAAGAAAGAAAGAAAGAAAGAAAGAAAGAAAGAAAGAAAGAAAGAAAGAAAGAAAGAAAGAAAGAAAGAAAGAAAGAAAGAAAGAAAGAAAGAAAGAAAGAAAGAAAGAAAGAAAGAAAGAAAGAAAGAAAGAAAGAAAGAAAGAAAGAAAGAAAGAAAGAAAGAAAGAAAGAAAGAAAGAAAGAAAGAAAGAAAGAAAGAAAGAAAGAAAGAAAGAAAGAAAGAAAGAAAGAAAGAAAGAAAGAAAGAAAGAAAGAAAGAAAGAAAGAAAGAAAGAAAGAAAGAAAGAAAGAAAGAAAGAAAGAAAGAAAGAAAGAAAGAAAGAANAAGGAAGGAAGGAAGGAAGGAAGGAAGGAAGGAAGGAAGGAAGGAAGGAAGGAAGGAAGGGAGAGAGAGAAAAGAAAAAACAAAAAAATTAGTCTGCTAAGGAAAACCATTTTAGGCATTTTAAGTTTTTACAACTGAAGCACAATATATTCTGGGTTGAGTACATTAGGGAAAGTTTTCTCCCATTTGGAATGTACAATTATTTTAGCAAAGGTGTTTTAAAGTCTGTTAAAATGATCATTTATATCAAGGGCAGAACTTTAAAAACCTTACTGTTCTCAGTTTTGTAAAGAGATGGGTAATGAATACAGACAACTGCTATATAAAACCACAGCACGTTGACTCACTTGGTAAGACTTTGGTGTTTCATCGAATAATGAAAACTTCAAATCCTACTGGAACAAACTTATTTTAATCAGATTTATGTGCATGATTTGCAAATTAACTAAATTTTGCAGCTGTATCTCCTCGTTTGAGAAATCTAAATGTGTGTGTGTGTGTTAGTATGGTCTGGATTCAGCTGTGGCAACAAATGATGCTTTCATATCTTTGACTTGGAAAACCAATGTGCCCTTCTCTGCTTGCCCAAGCCTCTGCTCTATGGGTGGTCTTCATTTTAGAACCCAGCATGACAGATAACCACCACTAATCCACTGCCAACTGAGGAAGTATGCACCGTCCCTTGAAAGCTTCCACAATGAGGTGACCACATCATTCTATTCAACAAATGGAGTCTCGTGGCTTAATTTGAAGAAAAATGGAAGCCTGTCATGTGAAGGAACTCTGAGAACCAGAATCTTGGGAAGCTCCCTAACAGCATCCAGGTTTTTCTCAAGAGTCAAGTTGCCTAAGGATTAAAGATAGTGTAATCATTACATACCTAACAGTATGCATATGTACTTGACCAGATGGAGCTGAAGTTTTTCTGTTGTTTTAAGTGTGTATAAATTTTTTTGATGAGTTTTTCAAAAAAATTGAATTTTTTTTTTTTTTACAAAAAGGCACTTGAAAATGTGAAAAAAAAATTCTTCACTGATGGGTGGAGAAGCAATGCAAAGGGAGCATATGTTTTTTTAAGAACTGGTTCTCAGTGTCCTATTGCATCAGAGACATAAATAATTGATTATTTCCCCTTTTCTGATTTCATAGTCAGAATTTTAATCTTTAGTTAACAATAAAACTTTAAAAACAAGTGTTCTATTCAGGAGCCACATCTTCACTTTCTACTAAGCTAAATGTAACTTTATCATTGAATAATCAAAAACATTATCATTTTTCTCACTGAGGAATATAATTTTAGGTATGCAGTTTTGCAAAATGATTAGATTAAGCATTACTTCCATATTTTTTAACATAAAAACTTGGTTTTAATTACATTTACAGTTACTTCCTATTTATGGCAAATGAGATATTTTTAAGTACATGACTGGAGAAAAGTTATTTTAAATACATGCCTTTTAATAAGAGATAAAATAGGTAGTAAACAACTATGTAGATGGGACACACATATAGCTAAAAATTATGCAAAGGTCAGACAAATACCAGTGTTTTAAAAGCAGTAATCTAGTGAAGAGATTGCAAATGACTGTTCTGAATTAAAATAGAAAAATACGTAACTTAAGGTTGTTTAAAAAATTATGTTACTTTCATGGAGACTTAGTCATAAACAAATTTGAAAATCTTAAAATTTTAAAGTTACACTTCCAATTTAGAGAAATTCATTTTCTAAGACTCCTGATTTTAAAAATGAAGTTAAAAAAAATATATGACAGGTACAGTGGCACACACCTGTAACTTCAGAGGCTTGGGAGGCTGAGGCAGGAGATAGTGAGCTCAAAGCCAGCCTCAACAAAAGTGAGGCACTAAGGAACTCAGTGAGACCTGTCTCTAAATTAAAAATACAAAATAGGGCTGGGGATGTGGCTCAGTCACTGTGTGCCCCTGAGTTGAATCCCTGGTAACCCACCACCCACCAGCTGCCAAAAATACATAAATAAATAAATAGAATGTATTGTAAAAAATAATTCACATAAAATTATTTGAATATGCACATATCAATGCAACTTTTTAATAGTAAATATTAGACTCTGAATAAGCAAAGGATTTTCAGACCTATAGTGGCATTTGATGCCCTTCTAAATTGCTTTGGGGGGATATACCAGAAAAACGAAAATTGCCTGCCAAATAATTTACTGGTATGAGAGTTTATTTTTAACCACAGCTGATCTTAAGACAAGCCAGGCAACTGCTCACTTGAGGCCATTTTAGAGATGTTGAAAAATACTCTGGCTCCAAGAAATTACATCGAACGCTTTGCTTTGTGGGTTTATGGTGTGCATGTTTATTTAACCCTAAATAACACTAAAAGGGATATATTCTCACTTATTGAGTGTTATTTGTAATTTAGCATGAATAAAGTTGCTAAAAGCAAACTGATGAGAAAAAAATAAGATCTAATACTTTAACAATGTTTGAGAAAAAAGTAAAGAAGGTGAGAATGTAAAATAAAGTGGGTCAAAGGAAATTTTCAAAACTTTCACAATTCTATTTAGGTCTGGCCTTAACACTTAATCTAAAGTTTCAAATGACATCCCATAAATGCATAGCAGATGCCTGAGGAACAATATAGAGCTCAGTACTGTTACAGCCAGAGTGACGGATTTCCAAACTGTGTTTGCAGCATTGCAATCATGAAGACATAACTATATTCTCACCTTCATGGGTTGAGGAGAATATTCTATCTAATGTGTTTTTCCCAGTGAGCATCATAGGTCCTTCACCTCTGACATTTGTATCAATCTAGAATCCCTGAGCCCTTTTAGGAGAGTACATTTGGGGTAGTGCCCTACTCAGCTTAGACAGGTCAGCATGCTATTAAACATCAGTCTTTATATGCAGTTAGAAAAACCTTAGAACCAGTTATCCAATTAAAGAAAAGTATTTTCTGGGTTGACATCAAGTTTCCCAAGCTTCTCTTTGTAAGTATTGATCTATGGATTGAGGGAAAAGGCTACTTTATGGGGTGGGGATGAGAGACGGGACTATACAATAGGTACAGAAATATTTTTCTTTCAAATTAAAAGATGAAAACTACAAAAGGGCATACAAAAATACTTGGTCCCCCAACATAAAATCAAAGGGAGACCTGAAGAAAATGAAGTACACAATTTGTGTAGACATAATGCAGAAAAAAATCATGGAAATAACAATCACTGTTTAAAGGTGTGTGCATTTGGTAAAAATTTTAGAGCTGAAAGGATTGTGAGAATATCTTTAGTCCTTTTATTTTACATACTGAGATTATCACTTATTTCACACTTATTCTATCCTCCAGAGGAGAGTAATGCTATTTTTAATCAATCAAAACTTAAAGAAGATAACACAAAAATATGATTCAGGGAAGAAAAATGACAAATTGTATATTATGAAATTAAAGCATCTATTTTGCAAAATACAATTAAAATTGAAAAAAATATAAGTCATATATTGGGAAAAAATTCTGTAAAACACATATCTGGTTAAAGACAAATTGAAAATATGCAAAGAACTCTTAAAATTCAACAATAAGAAAACAGGAAGTCAATAAATTTACTCAAAACTTCTGAAAAGACCCTTATCCAGAGAAGACACATGGATGTCAAATAAACTCATGAAGAGAGCTCTATGTCATTTGTCATTAAGCAAACATTAATAATGATAACAAGATACCACAACACACAGTTAGAATGACTTAGTAAAACAAAATGCACAGGCCATACAAATTGCTGGTAAAGATATAGAGCAACAGGCAAAGTCTCTTATCCACAGCTGGTGAGAATGCAAAGTGTTCCAACCACTTGGAGGACAACATACAAAGCTAAACCTAATTTTACCCATCAATTCAGCAACCATGCCCCTTGGTGTTTAACCATCTGATTCTAAGCTTTTATCCATACAAAAACTGCATACCAACATTTATAGAAAAAAATTCATAACTGCCAAACATGGCAGTAACCAAGATGTCTATCCGATGAAATAGCACACAAAGTATTAGATATCAACATAATGAAATTCTGTTCACCAAGAAGAAAATATGAAATATCCACACAAAGGTATGGATGAAGCTTAAACACACATCACTGAGTAAAAGAAGGAACTCTGAAAAGGCCGCAGCCCATCGGATGGTCTGGAGAAAGCACAGCTATAGGGATCATCAGTGATTTCCAAGGTTTGTGGAAGCCTGAGATACAGCAGGATTTGGAAAGGTAGGCAAAAGAAAAAAGAGTATGTTTATGATAGGAAAAACATTCTTTATTATACTCCAAATATGAGATACTCCAGAATGCATAACACTGTGCATTTGTCAAAATCCATAGGACTTAGAGCAAACAGAATGAGCCTTAATATATAACATGTTTTAAAAAATATCATTTGGAGGCTGGGAGATCCCAGGAATGAATAGGACTGTGACAGGAAAATCTAATTGTTTTATGTATGAAACAATCTCATAAGAAAGGGTAATGTTAAGAAGCATAGACCCAAGTAAATTTTGAAAGGAGCAGAGTCTGTAAGACTAAAGGTGAAAGGAACTTACATAAGTACCATGCTCCAGTTGATAAGATGATTTCTCATGGGTGTGCAAGCTAATATTTCTGAAACGGCTACATATTCGTCCTGCAATTGAACAATTAAGCAAGTGAATGCCAGATGGTAGGGGTGAGATTTCTAACTGTTGTAGTGAGGATTTACAGATAAGCAAAGGGTAGATATTTCCATATGGTTGTAGATTAGAGTTGGAGACATCAGTATTAACTTATTGTGTTAGTCATATTTTCGTCCCTGTGACAAAAATACCTAAGAAGAACAAGTTAAAGGAAGAAAAGTTTATTTTGCCCCACAGTTTTAGAGATTCAGTTCCATAGTGGGCCAACCCCATTGCTCTGGTCCCAGAATAAGATAGAAAATCATAGCAGAAGGGTGTGGTGGAGGAGCACTTCTCAGTTCATGGTAGCCAGAAGTTAGAAAGGGAAGGGGAGAGCCCACTGTGCAGAAGGAGGAGAAGCAGACTACAGTAACCCTGGCCACTAGCTACCCAGAAGGAGAAGGAGTAGAGTGACCCTGGCCTGCTGCAGGGTAGGAGGGGATCAACTGAGCTGTGCCCCCATCTATCAATGCGTCAGGTGGCTTTCTCTGACAGCTTCCATCTAGTGACAACAGCCAGGACCTACAAGACCATCTTCCAGATTCCTACAGGCAAGATATTGGTAACCTGCAGGGACACTATAAGATTATAAGGTAGAATACCTTGAATTCACACTGCTAGAGAGGAAGACACATGAACAATATGAAGAAACAAGGGAAGAAAGGGCCCAAAACACATCAAGTTGATACAATATACAATAGATTCCTTTGAGAGCACAGTAGATGGAATGTCAGAGAAAGAGTTCAGAATGTACATAATTAAAATGACCTGTGAAGCAAAGAATGAATTAAGAGAACAAATACAGGCAACAATTTACTGCTCCAATGAAGAGATATGAGAAGAAATACAGGTAGCAAAGATTGCTTCAAGAAAGAGATAGAGACTCTGAAAAAAAAACCAGAAATACTTGAAATGAAGAAAACAATAAACCTAATAAAAACTCAATAAAAGCATCAACAACAGACTAGATCACTTGGAAAACAGAACCTCAGGCAATGAAGACAAAATATATAATCTTGAAAATAAAGCTGCCCACACAGTGAAGATGGTAAGAAACTGTGAACAGAACATCCAAGAATTATGGGACAGCATGAAAAGACCAAATCTAAGACTCATTGGGATAGAGGAAGGCAGAGAGATACAAACCAAAGGAATGCACAATCTCTTCAATAAAATAATATCAGGGAATCTTCCAAACACAAAGAATTAATTGGAAAATCAAATACAAGAAGTTTGTACCAAATGTACCAAATTACAATAGATCCATACCAAGGCATATTACAATGAAAATGCCTAGCATACAGAATAAGGATAAAATTTTAAAAGCTCCAAGAGAAAAGTTTCAGATCACATGTATGAGGATACCAATTCAGATCTCAGTAGATTTCTCAAACCAGACCATCAAAACTAGGAGATGCTGGGACAACATATACCAAGCTCTGAAAGAAAATGGATGCCAACTAAGAATCTTATATCCAGCAAAATTAAGCTTCATATTTGATGAAATGAAAACCTTTTGTGATAAACGAAAATTAAGAGAATTTACAATGAGAAAGCCTGAGCTAGAGAATGTTTTTGGTAAAATATTCCATAAGGAGGAAATGACAGACAACAGTGAAAATCAGCAAAGGGAGGAACTACACTAAGGAAAATCTAATCAAAGGAGAAACCAAAATCTAATCAAAGGAGAAAACAAAAATAAACCAAAATGACTGGTAATACAAACCATGTCTCAATAATAACCCTGAATATTAATGGCCTAAACTCATCAATTTAAAAGACATAGACTAGAAGATTGTATTTAAAAAATATCCAACAATATGCTGCCTTCAAGAGACTCATCCCGTAGGAAAAGACATCCACAGACTAAGGTGAAAGGATGGGGAAAAATTATATCACTCACATGGGCCATGTAAACAAGCAAGGGTTTTCATCCTAATATCAGATAAAGTGGATTTCAAACCAAAGTTAGTCAGAAGAGATAAAGAAGGACATTTCATACTTTTTAACAGAAACTTACATCAACAAGGCATAACAATCTAAAATATCTATGCTCCA
The DNA here is from genome assembly GCF_001458135.2 of Marmota marmota marmota. Taxonomy (NCBI): domain Eukaryota; kingdom Metazoa; phylum Chordata; class Mammalia; order Rodentia; family Sciuridae; genus Marmota; species Marmota marmota. The sequence continues at coordinate 47,453,927 of NW_025999990.1, read as the reverse complement.
AACAATGGAAGTTCTACGTATATCAAACAAACCCTTCTGAATTCTGAGAAGTATAGATCACAACACAATAATTCTGGCTGACCTTAACACACCTCTCTAAACACTGGCTAGATCTTCTAAACAAAGAAACTATGGAACTCCATAATATAATCAATGATTTAGACTTAACAGACTTATATAGAGTATTTCACCCATCATTGAGTAAATACACCTTCTTCTCAGCAGCACATGGATCCTTATCTAAAATAGACCATACATTATGCCACAAAACAACTCCCAGCAAATAAAAAAATAGAGATACTAACCAATATTCAGATCATAGTGGAATGTAACTAAAAATCAATGATAGAATAAAAAATAGAAGTTACTCCACTACCTGGAGACTAAATAATATGATATTGAAGGAGCAATGGGTAGCAGAAAACATTATGGAGGAGATTAAAAAAAAATTCTTAGAGGTAAATGAGAACACCGATAGAAACTATCAAAATCTCTGGGACACTATGAAGGCAATGCTAAGAGGAAAGTTAATTGCATTGAGCTCATTCATTAAAAGAATAAAAAGTCAATGAATAAATGACCTAACGTTACATCTCAAAGCCCTAGAAATAGAAGAACAAATCAACACCAAAAGTAGTAGAAGACAATGAAATTGTATTCTAAAATCAATGAAATTGAAAAAAAAAATTCAAAAATTGACAAAATAAAAGGTTGGTTCTTTGAAAATATAAAATAAAATTGATAAACCATTACCCACGCTAACAAAAAGAAGGAGAGAAAACTCAAATTACTAAAATTTGTGATGAAAAAGAAAATATCATATGGACACTATTGAAATACAGAAGATAATTAGAAACTGTTTTGAAAATTTATACTCCAATAAAATAGAAAATCTTGATGACATCTACAAATTTCTAGAAACGTATGATTTACCCAAACTGAATCAGGAGGACATACACGATTTAAACAGATCAATTTCAAGCAATGAAATACAGGACAGCATCAAAAGCCTACCAACCAAGAAAATCCCAGGACCAGATGGATTCTCAGCTGAGTTCTACAAGACCTTCCAAGAAGAACTAATACCAATACTCCTCCAATCATTCCATGAAATAGAAGAGGAGGGAATCCTTCCAAACTCATTCTATGAGGCTAGCATCACCCTGATACCAAAACCAGGCAGACACATCAAGGAAAGAAAATTTCAGACCAATAACCTTGATGAACATAGTTGCAAAATTTCTCAATAAAATCCTGGCCAATCTCATTCAAAAACATATTTAAAAGATAGTGCATCATGATCAAGTGGAGTTCATCCCAGGGATGCAAGATTGGTTCAACATACAGAAATCAATAAATGTAATAAATCACATCAATAGACTTAAAGACAAGAATTGTATGATTATCTCAAGAGAGGCTAGAAAAGTATTTGATAAAATACAGCACCTCTTCATGTTCAAAGCACTAGAAAAACTAGGAATAGTAGGATCGTACCTCAACGTTGTAAAAGCTATCTATGTTAAGACTAAGGCCAACATAACTCCAAATGGAGAAAAATTGGAAGCATTCCCTCTAAAAACTGAAACAAGACAGGGATGCCCTCTTTCACCACTTCTATTCAACATGGTCCTTGAAATTCTAGCCACAGCAATCAGATAAACAAAAGAAATGAAAGGGGTATGCCTAGGAAGATAAAAAATCAAATTCTCATTATTTGCAGATGACATGATTCTATATTTAGAAGATTCAAAAAATTCTACCAGAAAACTTCTAGAACTAACAAATAAACTCAGCAAAGTTGCAGGATATAAAACCAATACCCAAAATCAAATGTATTGCCATATAAAAGTGATGAATCCACTGAAAAAGAAATTAGGAAAAATTCCTCATTCAAAATAGCCTCAAACATATAAAATACTTGGGAATCAATCTAACAAAAGAGGTCTAAGACCTCTACAATGAAAAGTACAGAACACAAAGAAGAAAATTGAAGAAGACCTTAGACGATGGAAAGATCTCCCATGCTCTTGGATATTAATGTTAATATTGTCAAAATAGCCATAATACCAGAACTGTTATACAAATTTAATGCAATTCCCATTAAAATCCCAATGACATCCTTCATAGAACTAGAAAAAACAATTACGAAATTCATCTGGAAAAATAAGGGACCAGAATAGCTAAAGTAAGCCTTATAAAGAAAAAGTGAGGCAGGAGGCATCAAAATACCAGACCTGAAACTATACTACAGAGCAATAGTAACAAAAACAGCATGGTATTGGCACCAAAATAGACATGTAGACCAATGGTACAGAATAGAAGACACAGAGACCAACCCACATAAATGCAGTTATCTCATACTAGACAAAGGTGCCAAAAACATACATTGGAGAAAGGATAACCTATTCAAAAAATGGTGCTGGGAAAACTAGAAATCCATATGTAGAAAAATGAAATTAAACTTCTATCTCTCACCATACACAAAACTCAACTCAAGGTGGATCAAAGACCTGGGAATTAGACTGTAGGCCCTGCACCTAAGAGAAGAAAAATTAGGCCCAAACCTTTATCATGTCAGATTAGGCCCCAACTTCCCTAACAAGACTCATAAAGCACAAGAAATAAAATCAAGAATCAATAAATGGAATGTATTCAAATTAAAAAGCTTCTCAGCAAAAGAAACAATTACTGAGGTGAAGAGAGAGCCTACAGTATGGGAGCAAATTTTTACCACACACACATCAGATAGAGCACTAATCACCAGGATATATAAAGAACTCGAAAAACTTAATACAAAAACCAAACAACCCATCAATAAATAGGCTAATAAACTTAACAGTCACTTCTCATAAGAAGATATACATGTGATCAACAAATATATGAAAAAGTGTTCAACATCTTTAGTAATTAGAGACATGCAAACTCAGAATGGCAGTTATCAAGAATACAAGCAATAATAAGTGTTGGAGAAGATGTGGGGGAGAAGGTACACTCATACATTGCTGGTGAGACTGCAAATTGGTGCCCTTTGGAAAGCAGTGTGGAGATTCCTTTAAAAATTTGGAATGGAACCACCATTTGACACAGTTATCCCACTTCTGGGTTTATTCCCAAAGGACTTAAAATCAACATACTACAGTGACCATATTTCTCAACACCTTCAAAGTCATCAAACACAAGAAAAAGTTTGAGAAACTATCAAAGCCAAGGAGATCCTAAAGAGACATGACAACTGAAAGCAATATCATTTCTTGAATGGGATCCTGGAATAGTGAAAGAACAGTTGTTTAAAAACTAAGGAAGTGGACTATGGATATACCTCAGTTGGTAGAGTGCTTGCCTTGCATGCACAAGGCCCTGGGTTCAATTCCTAGCAACACACACACACACACACAAAAAAAAAAAGAAACTAAGAAAACATGAGATTTTGATATGTTGGGTCAGAGTTCTCCTTTACTTCTAAGAATTTTTTTATCCCATCCCTGATGTCTTCTGCTATTTATTCATCATTCAATAGTATATTATTTAGTCTCCATGTGTTGGAGTAGCTTGTATTTTTATTTTATCATTGATTTCTAATTTGATTCCATCATGGTCTGATAGAATGTAGGGTAGTATCTCTATTTTTTGTATTTGCTAAGATTTGCTTTGTGGCATGACATATGGTCTATTTTAGAGAAGGATCCACATGCTGCAGAGAAAAAAGGTGTATTCACTTCTTGATGTATGAAATATTCTATACATGTCTGTTAAGTCTAAATTATTGATTGTATTATTGAATTCTATAGTTTCTTTGTTTAGTTTTTGTTTGCAAGATTTATCCAGTGGTGAGAGAGGTGTGTTAAAGTCACCCAGTACAATTGATGAAAGAACAAATATATGAAAAAATGTTCAATATCTCTAGTAATTAGAAAATACAAATCAAAACTATTCTAATATTTCATCTCACTCTAGTCCAAATGGCAATTATCAAGAATACAAGCAACAATAAGTGTTGGAGAAGATGTGGGGAAAAAGGTACCCTCTTTCATTGCTGGTGGGACTGCAAATTGGTGCAACCACTGTGGAAAGGAGTATGGTGATTCCTTGGAAAACTGGGAATGGAACCACTATTTGACCCAGCTATCCCTCTCCTCCATTATACCCAAAGGACTTAAAATCAGCATACTACAGGGACACAGCCACATCAATGTTTGTAGGAGCTCAATTCACAATAGCTAAACTATGGAACCAACCTATATGCCCTTCAATAGATGAATGGATAAAGAAACTGTGGTATATATACACAATGGAATATTACTCAGCATTAAAAGAGAATAAAATTATGGCATTTGCAGGTAAATGGATGGAGTTGTAGAATATAATGTTAAGTGAAATAAGCAAATACCCAAAACCAAAGGCCAAATGTTCTCTCTGATTTGTGGATGCTGACCCATAAGACAGGGAGTGAAGGGGAAGAGGCATGCATCACTCCATCAATTAATTGATTTTCAATGAATCCCCTCTTTTGAAACAAATCAGTCCATAAATTCTTTTATTTTGTATGTGCTTGCATGAATTTCTTTTTAATTTAAAAACGTAACCATGTGGTATTTCCTGGGTTGAATGGTATTCCATTTTTATTGAAAGTTGTGTAGAGTCTGAAAGTCCTATACTCAGTAGTTGGTTTTTTAAATTTTACTTTTATTTTGTTCTATCTGATTTTTTGCTCCAAAAAACTTTCAATAATTCATGTGTATAAAGCATTTTAAATTAGAAATAAAATTGTGTACTGAAGTGTCTCAATAAAGCAAATGGTTCATTTTGTCCATAAGCAATAGTACTATGGAATCAACATCTTTCTTAGTTTATATTGATAGATCAAGAACAGCAACAGAAATGGCTGGAGATTAGCAAGCAACAAAAAAATCATAGAAGGTAAGTTCATTTCTAGTGTTATCTACAAAGCTTTCTGCTTCTCTCCTATATTCTTATGATTTTAGAAAATGACAAGATAGCAATTTGAATTGTAGACAGAATTAAAATGATATATTTCTGCAAATGAGAAATAAAGCCAGGGTCATTAGGTAGGTACTACACAGAGCTCAATATAAGAATACCTGTCAAAGAACCATAGAGTTACCCAAAGATAGCAAAACTATTTCACTATGTGTTATCCTTGAGTTTTATTTGCTTATTTTTGTTTTGGATCTTTTGGGGGATTTTTTTGTTTGTTTTTGTTGTTGTAGTTTTTGTTTTTGTTTTTTGTAGAGCTGGGATCAAACCCAGAACATGCTAAGCAGACACGGTACTACTGAGCTACCCACCCAGCCCCAATACTTATCCTTGGAAGCATTATCAGAAGGTGAACAATGTTCATTTGGAACAGCTGAAAAAGATCATCACTGGATTAGACCAGCTAGAGTTCTGTTGTTTAGGTTATAAACTCCTGGAACTTATAAGTGGAGAAAAGTTTGACATTTGTGTGCATATATGTAAGCATAAGTCTGCATTTTACTTATTTATTTATTTATTTATTTATTTATTTTTATTTGGCCATATTAAGATAGAGACATTTATTTGATATCCAAGGGGAGATGCCAAGCAGAAAGATGGGTATATAAAATATTGAAACTTACTGGAGTAATTCTATAATGTTCTTTTTTTTAAATTGACTTGTTTATTCTTATATTTAAGGTACACCATGTGATGTTTTGATACACATATAGATAGTGAAATTATTACTACAGTCAAGCAAGTTAACGTATCTGTCATGTGATAATATACAGTATTTATTTGGTCTTCACTCAGTTTCTTGGCACACAACTCCTAAAATTCTGAAATTTCCAGAGAGATGAGAGTATCTTTCTTTTTATTATTATTATTATTATTATTATTATTATTATTATTATTACTCTTTTATTGATTTTATTATTTTTTTAAAATACACGGCAGCAGTGAAATTCATTACAATTCTTATTACACATATAGAGCACAATTTTTCATATCTCTGTATATAAAGTATGTTCATGTCAATTTATGCCTTTATACATGTACTTTGTTTTTTTTTTTGCAATACAATTCTTAATACACATACATACCACAACTTTTTATATCTCTGTTAGTATATAAAGTATATTGACACCCAATTCATGTCTTCACATATGTACTTTAGATAATGATGTCCATTACATTCCACCATCCTTGCTAATCCCCTGCCCCCTCCCTTTCCCTCCTACCCCTCTGCCCTATCTAGAATTCATCTAATCCTCCTATGCTCTCCCTCCCTACCCCACTATGTTTCAGCCTCCTTATATCAGAGAAAACATTTGGCATTTGTTTTTGGGGGATTGGCTAACTTCACGTAGCATTATCTTCTCCAAGGCCATCCATTTACCTGCAAAATGCCATGATTTTGTTATTTTTTAATGCTGAATTAAATTCCTTTGTGTATATATGCCACATTTTTTTATCCATTCATCCACTGAAGGACATCTAGGTTGGCTCCACAGATTAGCTATTGTGAATTGAGCTCCTATAAACATTGATGTGGCTGTGTCCCTGTAGTATGTTGTTTTTAAGTTCTTTGGGTACAGACCAAGGAGAGTAATAGCTAGGTCAAATGGTGGTTCCATTCCCAAATTTCCAAGGAATCTCCATACTGAAGTCTGCATTTTAAAAGGCACATTTTAGTGTATTACTGAAGATTTATACATAGGTAAAAAAATTATATATCAAAAAATATAAAATATAAAAAATAGTATATGTTTATAACTGATGCATTAAAATTATTTTCAAACTAAGATGCTTAAACCAAATATTTTACTTCAATCATAAATTATACACTAGGTGTTTGGGAAGGACTTAGTTTGCAAGTTCTTCCTTTGTGGTTTCTCACACAGATACAATTAAATAATAGCTGGGGCTGCCCTCATTTGAAGGCTTCTCTGGGTTGGATATACACAATGGCTCCCTCAGTGGCTGACAACAGATGCTGGCCATTGGCTGGAGGCTTTGAGGGGTTGTTGACTGGAGCAAGAGTTTGGTCTTTCCATCATGTTAGTCTAAGAATAGTCATATTTCTCATACTATGAAAGCAATGCTCCAAATGAGAGTATCCACCAAAAAAGAAATAATGTACAACTTTATTATGACCTACACTCCTAAGTCACAGAGTATTCACGATATCACTCTTACTCTTTACCCTTGCTTTCAAGAGAGTCTCAAGTTTGGTTTGAGATTCATTAAGCCAGTGTTCTTTGGCCAATCTGAATTGGGATTCTTAATAAATAAAGATGATTGATACCCCTTGATCACTTTCAATCAAGTTGTCGCCAGTCTTATTTTTTTTTTTTGGAATATTACTCAGATTTATTTTTTTATTGTTTATTCAAAACATTACAAAACTCTTGACATATCATATTTCATACATTCAATTCAAGTGGGTTATGAACTCCCATTTTTACCCCGTATACAGATTGCAGAATCACATCAGTTACACATCCATGTTTTTACATATTGCCATACTAGTGACTGTTGTATTCTGCTACCTTTCCTATCCTCTACTATCCCCCCTCCCCTCCCCTCCCATCTTCTATCTCTACCCCATCTGTTGTAATTTAATTCTTTCACTTGTTTTTTTCCCTTCCCCCTCACAACCTCTTATATGTAATTTTGTACAACAATGAAGGTCTCCTTCCATTTCCATGCAATTTCCCTTTTCTCTCCCTTTCCCTCCCACCTCATGTCTCTGTTTAATGTTAATCTTTTCCTCCTGCTATTCCTCCCTGCTCTGTTCTTAGTTGCTCTCATTATATCAAAGAAGACATTTGGCATTTGTTTTTTAGGGATTGGCTAGCTTCACTTAGCATAATCTGCTCTAATGCCATCCATTTCCCTGCAAATTCCATGATTTTGTCATTTTTTAGTGCAGAGTAATACTCCATTGTGTATAAATGCCACATTTTTTTAATCCATTCATCTACTGAAGGGCATCTGGGTTGGTTTCACAGTCTAGCTATTGTGAATTGTGCTGCTATGAACATCTATGTGGCAGTATCCCTGTAGTACGCTCTTTTAAGGTCTTCAGGGAATAGTCCAAGAAGGGCAATAGCTGGGTCAAATGGTGGTTCCATTCCCAGCTTTCCCAGGAATCTCCATACTGCTTTCCAAATTGGCCGCACCAATTTGCAGTCCCACCAGCAATGTACAAGAGTACCCCTTTCCCCACATCCTCACCAGCACTTGTTGTTGTTTGACTTCATAATGGCTGCTAAT